>NC_090758.1:16005815-16020815 GCF_036898095.1 Palaemon carinicauda
AGGTGTAATGCTGGAGGAAAGGAAGGTACAAAGCTGTTCCCTTTTCTTAAGAACCCCTGATACAAACATCGACGCAAGCTCGCCAGATCCATCTCTAATGGCCTTATCCATGCAGGACATTAATAGCATGGCAGAATCCTTGTCCGCAGGGGAGGTCTTCTTGCTGAGGGCCCCCAGGCACCAGTCTAGAAAGTTGAACATCTCAAATGCTCTAAAAACACCCTTCAGGAAGTGATCAAGGTCTGAGAAGGTCCAGCAAACCTTAGAGCGCCTCATTGCAGTTCTACGAGGCGAGTCTACCAGACTTGAGAAGTCAGCCTGGGCAGAGGCAGGTACTCCCAAGCCTGGTTCCTCTCCTGTGGCATACCAAACGCTCGCTTTAGAAGTGAGCTTAGTCGGAGGAAACATGAAAGAAGTCTTGCCAAGGTGTTGCTTAGTCTGCAGCCACTCCCCTAAGATCCTTAACGCTCTCTTAGAGGACCTTGCTAGGACTAGCTTAGTATAGGTAGACTTAGCTGGCTGCATGCCCAGCGAAAACTCAGATGGTGGAGAGCGGGGAATAGCAGAGACAAAGTGGTCTGGGTATACCTCCCTAAGCAGAGCCAAGACCTTACGAAAGTCAATAGACTGTGGAGAAGGCTTGGATTCATCCACGTCTGATGAGGGATCCAGGTGTGCCGCCTCATCATCAGACGCCTCATCACCAGAGTGTAGCGAAGAGATCGGACAGGTATGCTGAACAGCAGAGTCAGAACGAGCAGGAACAACAATATTAGTGGTTTCCTCTTCAAGAATCTGTTGAGGGAAAACCTGAGGCTCAGACTGCAAAGGCTGAACAAAAGAAGAAGCAGAAGGTAGGCGCATGGCTGGAGGAGGCTGACTCCTGGCATGAGTGGCTGAACTCAAGGGTTGCGCTTGCTGAGTGGTTGGCGGAAGCGGAGTAGCAAGTTCCTGTTCCTGCGGTGTGAGCGGAGCGCGATGAGGTAGAGGCTGCGCAGAACGTAGTAAATGTCTCGCAAGCTGAGGCTCCTGAGGCGCAAGGCTAAGGTGTTGTGGTGCTTGCCTTGTGGAGGGTTGAGCTCGCTGCAGCGAGAGCTGAGGAGACTGACTCATGGACGGGAGAGGTTGTTGTACCTCAACCGAGTGTTGCATCACTGGTGGAGCAGCAAGTGGAAGCGGAGGAAGAGAGGTATAAGCCTCCTGATCCCATTGCTGAGGTTGCCTTAAGGAAGGCGGAGGCTGTACACCACTGGGAACAGTAAACTCAGAACGTGGCTCAACATCGTACGCCTGGCAGGCGGTACTGCGGTCAGGCGGAGCGAGCGCAGGCGGAGCGAGTGCAGGCGGAGGCGGAGGCGCAACCTTCTCAGCCCGACACTCACTCATCAAGACCGAAAGCTGTGCTTGCATGGACTGCAGTAGAGACAACTTGGGGTCGGCAGACACTACGGTCTGCTGAGGCAAAGCCTGAACAGCCGAGATCTGTTGCGGCAGAACCTTACTCCTCTTGGGCGGAGTACAGTCGACTGATGACTGCGGCGAGTCAGAGCTGAGCCAATGACTGCAGCCCGGTTGAGCACTCGCGGACTGGACTCTGCGTTTGAGTGGTCTAGAGACCTGAGTCCAGCGTTTCTTCCCTGACAATAGATCAGCGGACGAGTAAAAGACGGGCTCAATCGTCTGCAGGTGGGAGTGACGGTCTCTGGAAGACACGCCCGCAACCACCGAGGATACTTCTGTGCGCCGATCAAGGCCTGCCGAACCCTTTTGCCCTTCGACATTGCTTCTCCCCTGGGCTTGGGAGCTTGCAAGAGGTCCCGGACTGGGAGAACGACTGACACGCACAGAAGTATCCTCACGCACCACACTGACACTGACACTAGCACTTGGCACTGCACTGACACTAGCACTCGTCACAGCACTGGCACTAATTCCACCCACTGCACTCTTGACCTTAAGTTCCTTGACTTCGGCCATAAGAGACTTATGATCACTTACCACTGACTCTACTTTATCGCCTAAGGCCTGAATAGCACGCAACACAACAGACATATCAGGCTGAGGGCAAACAGTAGGTTCGGGGGTAGCCACTACAGGGGTAGGAAAAGGTAGGGGATCATGAGGTGAGGAAAAAAGTGAAGAGTGAGAAGAACTCCTCCTAACTCTACCTTTCTCTAACTTAGTTGAATATTTCAAAAGACGGACAAAATCAAGTTCCGAAAGTCCGGCGCATTCCTCACATCGATTTTCTAACTGACAGGGCCTATCCCTACAGTCAGAACAAGCGGTGTGAGGATCTACCGAGGCCTTCGGAATACGCCTATTACAAGACCTACATCGCCTATGGGTGGGGGCTTGCGAAATGTCAGACATCTTGAATCCAAAGAGTTAGCCAAGTGGGGTTCCAAAATCAAGCAAAAGATCGTTAACCGTTAATCAGGACTATATAAAAGCTATCTAAGCTAATATAAGAAGGTTTCCAGTAAAGCGACAGCCGAAATCTGAGAGAATACTTCACCAAAAGCCGTGAAAATACTCGAAGATCATAAGCGTATCCCAGAACGTCTTGCCGGAAGCACGACAGAGGAAAAATTGAGGAGGTGTCAACAAGAAGTACTATAGTACCTGGCCACAGGTGGCGCTGGTAAGTACACCCCCTTCTAGTATTGTGATAGCTGGCGTATCCCTCCATAGAATTCTGTCGGGCAACGGAGTTGACAGCTACATGATTATCGGGTAAGTTTAATATTGAAAATTATACCGTACACTATTCTAACTGTACGATATTTAAATAAACTTTTTTATAGTTTGTTGTTTCCACCATTCACTATCATAAAAAAAAACCAGTCATCATAATAAAAAAGTTACCTTAATCAAAACCTTGTAATAGTAATGAAACGGTCAAAACACTGGAGCTTTTGTTTACCAGGACTTCGAGATGCATAGAAAACGTCACATCCCATCCCATTCTATATGGAGTCGTTCGTATTCCAAATACTTCCTTTATCAATTGAACTAATGATTTATTTGTTTTTGCTCTGCCGTAGCTCGCGATTAAACATTATCGCATTGCTTCTACACTCTGGCAAGTGGAACATGTTTCGGTACATGCATTAGCATCATCGCTAGTATTTCAGAGTTAATCATCAATTATAACAACTTATCATAGGGGCGAGTTGTAGCTTCGCACTCCAGCTTCTGTTCGAACATGGACTTTGCTTACATTTTTAATGATCAAACTAAATATATCAAACTCACGTGTCTACCCTAACCTTTCATCATCAACATGATAAACAGGGGTGTTTGTATAACGACGGAACTCCCTTATTTTCAACCATATCACAAACTAGTACAGAATAAAAGCGGTTCAGAATATCTAAATAACCGGGGTAAGTACTTATGGTACCAGATAGATATACTGTAGAATTATTTTGAAAATCATCAAAATTACCGTTGAATTTATAAGTCAAACGAGCTCTGTACCCTGATATACACTTTCTCACTCCTGTGGTTCCTAGAATTCCCTGTAGATGATGTTTTGATCAATTCAGCACAACTTTAGAGGCAAAACACTAAAGTAATCAACAGATGCGGTAATTTGAAACGAACCAATCGAACCCCGTTTGACCCGGGAAATTGAAGGTGGACTTTTCCTATCCAACTAAAATTCAATATCTCCAAAATTTAAAGAGGGTAATGGGAGTATCAAGCATGGTTCAGAGATGCAAATTCTTTGCTGCCTTGACGTGACAATGACAACGTTAAACTCCAAGAGCGACAAAGTTCAACCTGATGTTATCTTTTTTTTAGTTTAAACAATCCAAAACTGGCGTGGGTTATGAACTTCACCCGACAAACCAAAGAGTTTACTTTTTATTTAAATAAGTAGTAGTGTTGGTGAAATGCGTTCTGTTTATGATAGAAAATTAACTCACAATGGCAAGCCCGTGTGTTTTTGGCGCTGTTCAAACAGTACGTGCCCAAGAAAGATTGCCAAAGAACATGGATGCTTTTATGAAAGATCAAAACTATCTTGTGAAGTTGTTTTTGCTATACTGCATTAGGTTCCTTGCATGAAGCATACTGCCGAAAGTGCGGCCTTCCTTCTCATTCACAGGAAAAACACAAAAATGATATTTTCATTATAAAATAAATTTTTGAATATACTTACCCGCTGGTTATATAAAAGAGCTGAAGTCCCTGACGTCAGGGCAGAAATTCAAATCTCGCGCTATCGAAGATACGCCAGGTGTACCAACCGCACCCTAGCGGTAGAACAGGTGGAACTACACACCAACTCCAGTTCTTCCATGCCTCATAGCCATACCATAGGTAGTCTCTAGAGGGGAGGAGGGTGGGTGTTAAATTTATATAACCAGCGGGTAAGTATATTCAAAAATTTATTTTATTATGAAAATATCATTTTTAAATATAGAACTTACCCGCTGGTTATATAAAAGAGCTGATTGACACCCCTTGGTGGCGGGTCAGAGACAGCTACATATAGAAAATTCACTTAAGGGTTACATACAATAAACTTAAGCAGTTCTCACCTGATAAGGAAGCTGACAGCAATGATACTCTGCCTCATTTCGTCCGCTATCCTTAAGAGATCCAGTAATCCACTCGGGCTGAAAATCTCTAGGAGCTGTCAAACGGTACAACCACCTATAACATGACAGAACCTCAACCAATACCCTTGTTCCGGGTGCACTCAAGGAACAAATTGATCACCTAACCAAATCAAAGATTGCGGAAGACTGACGCCCAATCTCCACAAACAACCATAACAAACGAGTTCCAAGAGATAGAAAAGGGGTATTAGGAAAAATGGGAACGTAGTGGTAGATCATTCACCTACTATCGCATTAGCCGCTATAAAAGGACCCAACGTAAAAAAGTCCTCATAGCGAGTCTGAACATTCTTCAAATAATGGGATGCAAAAACAGACTTACTTCTCCAAAATGTTGTATCCATCAGACTTTGCAGAGAACGGTTCTGTTTAAAGGCCACTGAAGTCGCTACCGCTCTGACTTCATGTGTCTTGACTTTGAGGAGCCTCTGATCCGACTCATCACACTGAGCATGAGCTTCTCGAATCAACAATCTGACGAAAAAAGACAAGGCATTCTTAGACATGGGCATCGAGGGTTTCCGGATTGCACACCACAAAGCGTCTGAGTTACCTCTCAGATTCTTAGTCCTGTCCACATAAAGCCGTAGCGCTCTAACTGGACAGAGAACCCTTTCCAATTCACCGCCAGCCAAATCAGAAAGGTTAGAAATCTCGAAGGATTTGGGCCATGGCCGAGAAGGGTTTTCGTTCTTGGCCAGGAACCCCAGTTGCAAAGAACAAATGGCTTTCCCATTCCGAAAACCAATGTTCCTGCTTAAAGCGTGTACTTCACTAACTCTTTTCGCAGTGGCGAGGGTAACTAGAAAAAGGGTTTTCAAGGTTAAGTCCTTAAATGAAGCCGAGTGTAAAGGCTCAAACCTGTCACTCATGAGAAATTTAAGGACAACATCCAAATTCCAGGCGATGGGAGCTGATTGAATCTTCTTGGTCGTAGATCTTTATTATTAGAAAGGTCTAGGTTCCTGTGTCGAAAAACCGTCGCCAACATACTCCTGTAACCTTTAATAGTCGATGACGAGAAGTTATGCTTAACTTTAAGGTCCAAGAAAAAATCTGCTATTTGGGAAAGCGATGTACTGGAAGAGGAAATCGCGTTAGTTCTACACCATTCCCTGAACAACTCCCACTTGGACTGATACACCTTGATGGTTGAAGACCTTCTTGCCCTTGCAATTGCCTTGGCTGCCTTCTTCGAAAATCCTCTAGCTCTAGCGAGTTTTTCGATAGTCTGAAGGCAGTCAGACGTAGAGCTCGGAGGTTTTGATGATTTCGGGCCAAGTGAGGTTGTCTGAGAAGATCGGGTCTCATGGGAAGGCTTCTCGGAACATCCACCATCCATTCCAATACCTCTGGAAACCAGCTCCTTGACGGCCAGAACGGAGCTATCAGTGTCATTCTGGTCTCCTCGTGTGAAATGAACTTCTGAATCACTTTGTAAAGGATCTTGAACGGAGGGAAAGCATAAACCTCCATGTGTGACCAGTTCATCAGAAAAGCGTCTATGTGCAAAGCTTCGGGGTCTGGAACCGGAGAGCAGTAACACTCTAGCCGTTTGGTCTTCGCGGTGGCAAAGAGATCCACGAGAGGTCGACCCCATAACCGCCAACGACTCTTGCAGATGTCCGGGTGCAGAATCCATTCTGTGGAGAGAACCTGACCTTTCCTGCTGAGTCTGTCTGCGCTCACATTGTTGACCCCCTGGATGAACCGCGTCAAAAGAGTCACCTTCCTTTCCTCTGCCCAGATGAGGAGCAGTCTTGCAATCTCGTACAGAGGCCAAGAGTGGGTCCCGCCTTGTTTCACAATATAGGCCAGAGCTCTCGTGCTGTCCGCATTGACTTGGACCACCTTGCCCCTGATCTGCTTTTCGAAGCCGATGAGAGCCAGATGAATAGCTAAAAGCTCCTTTTGATTGATGTGGAGAGAGGTTTGCTCCACCGTCCAAGTCCCCGAAAGCTCCTGCTTCTCTAGAGTGGCTCCCCACCCCGAATTGGAGGCGTCGGAACACAACACGAGGTCTGGGTTCCTCTGAAGTAAAGACAAGCCTTCTTTCAGTCTGGGTTCGTTGTCCCACCATTGAAGATGAGACTTGATGGAAGCCGAGATGGGAATGCAATCCCTGTCGAGGCTGTCCCCTTTCTTCCAATGGCGGTTGAGATGAAACTGAAGAGGACGCAAGTACAACCTCCCCAGGGTCACGAACTTCTCTAACGACGAGAGAGTCCCCAGAAGACTCATCCAATCTCTGACGGAGCAAAGATCTCTCTTCAGGAACGTTTGGACTTTTAGGAGGGCTGCTTGGATTCTCACCGACGACGGAAAAGCCCGAAAACTCCGACTGTGAATCTCCATCCCCAAATAAAGAATCTCCTGGAATGGAATCAGTTGTGATTTTTCCGAGCTCACCAGGAGACCTAGTTCTCTGGAGAGATCCAAAGTCATCTTGAGGTCCTTCAAACAACAATCGGCTGAGGAGGCTCTTATCAGCCAATCGTCCAGATACAGAGAGGCCCTGATTCCCCTCGAATGCAGCATGCGTGCCACGTTCAGCATGATCTTGGTGAACAATAGAGGAGCCGTGCAGAGTCCGAAACAAAGAGCCCTGAACTGGAAGACCTTGTTTCCGTCCATGAACCTCAGATAACGTCTGCAGCTGGGATGAATCGGAAGGTGGAAATAGGCATCCTGAAGATCTAAAGAGACCATCCAATCGTCCTTCCTCACAGCTGCCAGAACTGTTTTCCGAGTCTCCATAATGAACGTCGAGTTCTGGACGTAACCATTTAGCACACTTACGTCCAGAACCGGTCTCCACCCCCCGGAACTCTTGGGTACTAGAAAAAGGCGGTTGTAAAACCCCGGAGACGTAACATCCTGCACTTCCTCTATTGCTTGTTTCTCTAATAAAAGAGACGTCTGTAGAAGCATGGCTTGCTTCTTGGGACTAAAGGAGGATTGGTCAGGAAGGGGATCTTCTAGCCTTCCTTTAACACCTGGACGGACCAGGGGTCCGCTCCATTCCTCTCCCAAGCCTCCCAAAAGTGAGTCAACCTGGCACCCACTGCTGTCTGAAGGAGAGGGCAGTCAGACCTTACCTCGGCTGGACTTGCCCCCTCTGCCTCTAGGCTTCCTTCCTTCTGGTTTAAAAGAGCCTCTACCAGAGGACTTCCCACGAAAGGACTGAGGTCGAAACCCAGAAGAAGATTCCTTAGGTTTACGAGAGGAGAATGACGGAGGCAAAACTTTCCTAGTCGAATGAGTAACTAAGTCATGTGTGGCCTTCTGCGTGAGAGCAGTAGCCACCTCGCCTACCAATTCCTGCGGAAATAAGGAATTAGACAAAGGTGCGAAAAGAAGGCCCGTTTTCTGGTAGGGAGACAATCCTGCAGAGAGAAAAGAGCACATCGTGGCCCTTTTCTTGAGAATTCCAGCTGTAAACAAGGCAGCAAGTTCGTTGGAGCCATCCCTCACACCTTTGTCCAAGCAGGACATCAAATGAACCAAACCACTAGTGTCCGTTTCCGTCATATCAGAGACCCTCTTACTCAAAGCCCCCAAAGCCCAGTCCAAGAAATTAAAAACTTCGAAGGCCCTGAACAGACCTTTAAGCAAATGGTCGAACTCTGGAATGGACCACCAAATCTTCGTCTTCCTTAAGGCAAGACGACGAGAAGCATCTACCAAACTTGAAAAATCCCCTTGGGCAGACGAAGGAAAACTCAAGCCCAACACTTCACCAGTCTCGTACCACACACTAGATTTAGAGGCTAACCTAGCGGGAGGAAAGGCAAAGGCCGTCTTGCCAAAAGATTTCTTGGAGTCCAACCAAGAACCCATTAATTTCAAGGCCCGCTTAGAGGATCGAGAAAGAACCATCTTGGTATAAACTGGGACCTTGGTAGCTTTACCCAAGATGAATTCAGAAGGCGGAGAACGAGGGGCCACAGGGGTAAAAGAATCCGGGAAAATTCCAGTCAGAATAAGCATAAACTTGCGAAGGTCCACAGCATGCTGATAATGCTTCTCCTCCTCATTCTCAGAGACTTTCTCAATAGGATCATCCTCATCCGACTTTTCCTCTGGTTCGTCTTCTGGCAGTGCAGCAACAGCCGCAGCCTGAACCGAAGGAACAACGTCTGGATGGGACTGCCTGTCAAGGCCAACATCTGCGTCAATCTGATGGGGAGAAGTAGAAGTAGATTGATGCGAAACACGGACGTGTAGACGATCATCCTCAACCAACAACTGCCTAGACCGCTTAGAATCCGACTGCTGTTGAACAGAAGAACGCTTGAAATCAGAAGGTAACTGTCGAAGATCGCCGCGAGGTCGCGTAAAGTCCGAGGACTGTTGACGCGAACGATCAAAGTAGTCAGGATGTCGACGCTGCGAATCAATGATTTGACGCGAAGCGTCTAAAAGTTGTTGACGCGGACGATCCACTACTTCAAATCGTTGACGTGTCTCGTCCACTTGTCGACGCCGATGTTCTTCCCCGCGACCAGAAAACGAAAACTGGTCAACCAAAACTCTCTGACGCGACTCATCAAAATCAACCTGGCGTTGAACACTATGACTGGGAGACCGCCTAAGTGATAACTCGTCAAGACCAGATACCATCGAACGTCTGTGCGATAACTGGTCTGACATCGAACGCCCAGACATAACGCCAACACCTGGTTGATAAGAATCCATCAACGACGAGAGTTGTTCCTTCATAGACATAAGCGCAGACCATTTCGGATCAACAGAACTCCTAGAAGGAAGATTCGCACCAACGTCACCACGCATTTCGGGGGAAGAAAGCCAATCCGATGGAAGAGGGGGGGCATGAATAGTAACAAGGTCCGAATCGGAAGGAATCATATCCACACGAACACGGCGCCGGAGTGCAAGCGCTGGGAGAACGGAAACGTTCCGGTGAACCCCACGAACTACATCCTGGACGCACAGGCGATTCCCGACGCTGTGAAACATCATGCGTCCGTTTAAGCGGTCTTGACGCTCGACGCCAGATCTCACTCCCCGACCCTTCATCGGAAGACGGGGATAACGCATGAACCTCACCTTTCCTACGATGAGGGTGAACGACCTGAGCTACGGCAACAGGAACGTTCGAGGGGACGTCTGCACGATTGATGACGCTTCTCGTTCCCTTAAGCCGTTCGACATTACTTCTCCCATGGGTTCGAGAGCTCGAAAGAGGTCTTAGGCTTAGTGAACGACAAGATCGTGCCGACGCACCCTCCGCAACACTAAACACATTATCAACACTTGTCACAACACCGAGAGAGTCACGATTCTTCGGTACCACATCAGACACTGAAACACTTTCCACAGTTCCGATAGGCTCACGGTTTTTCAATACCTTTAACTCGGAAAAGATAGTATTTCTATCGGCTGCTAAGGACTCAACTTTCTCACCAAGAGACAAAATAGCAGTGAACATGTCCTTCATAGTAGGTTCCTGATCTACCACCACAGGGGAAGGAACAGGATTAGGAACAGGTAAATTAGGTAGGGCTCTATCCACAGATCGGGAAGAACTACGCCTAACTCTATCTCTCTCTAGTCTCCTAACATAACGATCGAAAGTAACAAAATCATCATCAGTTAAGGAAAGACACTCATTACACCTATCATCTAATGAACAAAATTTACCCCTACATTTTACACAAATAGAATGAGGATCAATAGATCCTTTAGGAAGTCGTGTACGACAACCCTCACTAACACACCTACGCTGAGCAGGGGAGGAGTCGGCCATTTTTAAAGCTAACGTGAGAGACCGACAAGCAAAAAGTAAGGGAAAAAGCAATAAAGAAAATCTCAAACAAAAAGATTTCAAGATAAGAACCAAGGGAAATTAATCAACGATAGCTTAAACTCAAAAAAGAACGTTGTACATCACCAAACAACTTCCCAAGAGAGTAAAACACGAGAGCAAACTTCTATATGTCAGTCAGCTATGACGGCAGAGAGAAGAACTTTAGTTGGTGTGTAGTTCCACCTGTTCTACCGCTAGGGTGCGGTTGGTACACCTGGCGTATCTTCGATAGCGCGAGATTTGAATTTCTGCCCTGGCGTCAGGGACTTCAGCTCTTTTATATAACCAGCGGGTAAGTTCTATATTTAAAAAGGAAAGTTTTCCCTTCAAACGATGATGATGCAACCCAAAGATTCAGACTTGGAGTAATGCAAGTAAAGCTACATTTGTTTATGTTAATATATTATGGGATGAATGTACTGTAGTTTGTTGGGACAAGTGTAAACTTTCGTATTAATTGTAAAATAGATTTCCTTTACGAAATATGATTACGCTACCTTGCTATAGAAGTGGGTTGCGAAACAAACAGAGGGTCCGCTAAGAATACGGCAGTCTATGGGGTTAGATAAGTGGGTAAGGACACGGCTCATATGTTAGGTTAGGTTGCGTTCTTGTATAGAGGTTTTGTAGAACGACGGACACTGGTTTTGTATAACGATGGCCACGGTTTACAAAAGCTTAGAAAATGGGAAGGATATTTTCCTTTTCTACGCATGTGAGAGCACCAGTCCATCATTATACAAAGGCTTTTCATAAAATAGGAGATATAATTATATTGTATATTCCAATACTGATAACAAACAACCAAGAGATTTAGAATATAAAATGTTTAGCCCTTTATTATGTTGGAAGTATCTTACGACAGAAGCACCACCTATCAGTTTCTTACTGAACCCCAGTGTGGATAGACTCGGAGGCTTCTGTGGCCTGTGCCATGACCATGGGAGTAAAATGGGATTTTTTTTTTAATCAAATTCTGTAACTTAGTTAATACTGTATAGGTTTTCACCTATAGTATATGGGATTCAAAATCGTGAACTGTATTTGCAACTATCTACCAAATCGAGTGAGTTTAAATGTCCTAATTAATATTGCACTGTTCTATAATTAATCCATCCTATGATGCTATGTTCTTACTCATCACGAAGACTTTACTCTTCTGCAATACACCCCACTAACCTAAACAAACCGTGGAGCCTTTGTATATCAGCGGCCAGTTCCTCATGCATTGATTAAAAACGGACTAACCTAAACTTTCCCCACCTAACCTAACCTAACGGGGGAAGGGGCCTAACCAAGGCCGTCTCGAAAGAAGGCCAGGTCAAGTGGGAGGCTAAAAAAGGTCCCACGTGTTTGGAGTAGTGCTATCACACTGCTACTGTAGGCTGTGAGTAAAGGGGTCGCGCTCTATTTCTTCGCAATTTCCTGCTGTTATTACAGAAAATATTACTGTTTTGGTATCCAGGCTAATGCTTTTTATGTGCTGTGTACCGAACTGCAAGGGGAATTACCGAACTGGACCGAAAAAGAGTGTTTTCCTTTCCAAATGCTGATAAATGTTGTTACTTTTTTTCATCTCCCATTGGTGTGTAAGATTTCTTAATTTTCCATGAGGGCTATCATCTGTAGACAGAAAAAAAAAAAATAAATAAATAAATTAAAAAAAAAAAAAAAATAAAAAAAAAATAAAAAGTGTGTATGTAAAGTCAGTGCTTGTGTGAGAGAAAGAATGGTTGTGGATGACCAGATGGCTTTGCCAAGTGTTCCCGTTAGCCTGAGGACTTAATCTGATCCGTCTTGTCACAACTTAACTCCTACCTTTTCCGTCTCCATGTCAATCGACCTAATTCTACCCCCCATGACCAGGCCTGTATTCGAGATGGCATTGGCCTAACTGCCCCTTGCGACCCCCTTACACTGCCGTATTCTAAGTTAGCCATAATAATACATACAGGTGGCCGCTATCATACATACACCCCCAGACGGAAGATACCTTGTACCTATTCATAGCACGCCCAAATATCTCTTAACGGTCAGCGGTGCATGGGTGAAGTTTAACCAAAATATATTAATAAATGTCTCTAACTGTAAATTTTTGTTGTATGAAGCATAACAAGTAAAAAAAAATTCAAATATGGAACAACATCAGAAAAACTATGGTTTTTATCAATGACAAGAATTTAAAAGTATACGTAAACCGAAAAAAAAATACAAAGTAGCCCTAGGCTAGCCAAGACCAGCACAACCCAAGGTAAAAGCTGATGCTAGGTCATACAAAAATTCCATATAGGTCACAAGAGTGCATAAATTCGTTCTAAACATCTAAACATAAACTATAAAATGCTATATTAAAAAAAAGGGTCCCGAAATCTATACTCATCAAGCAGACGATTCTATGAGGGGGAACCTACGTGACTAAATTATCTTATTTTGACGTGAAATCTAAATCATCTTAATCAACTACCTACTACAACGATCGAGCAGTTAGTTAAACATGCTTTATACTTACGTTGGACCTTATTTTAAATGAGGAGAACGATGTAGAGTTGGTTAAACTACAGCATCTTTGGCGGAGTTGCGGTTAAGTCACAAGACATCTTTGTTTACATTTGGGAAGACGGAGTTGTTCCCTGCGGCGATAATAGATTTTCGAGATATTATTTTCGTTGTATTTAGAAAAAGTTCTGTATTTAAATTCATATAAAATTATAAAACATAAAATATAATAATTTTTTTATTATTTTTTCATGATTATAATAAAGCTAACATACAAACGAACTTATAAAATTATGTCTATACGCAAATAAACGTAACCAGAAAATTGATGTTCCTTGCAGCGATAATGGATTTTCGAGACATTATTTTCGTTATATTCATGAAATTTCTGTATTTAAATTCATATAAAATTATAAAATACCGAATATAATAAGTTTTTAACAATTTTTCATGATTATAATGAAGCTAGCATGCACATAAACTTAAAAAATATGTCTATATGCAATAAACGTGACCAGGAAATTGACGTATATAGCAACTAAAGCGTTAAATTGTTATCTTCTAGGTTTGGCTGCCATATTGTCAAGAGACAACGTAAACGAATAAAAGTTTAAGTCTATAGTATTTTCTTGCTGTTTTACAGCTAGAACTATTTAATTATTTGAAATATGGGAGTTATGTGGAACATTTATATGATTATATCGACAAAAAATCGAATTTAAAAGGCGATAAAACTAATTATTCTATTCGTCTGGAGTTTGAGCTTCATTTTGTCATGAATTCTTGTGGACATTTCATCTAATCTATTTTATCTAGCAATTCTCTTACATATTTTAGACGTCAGGTTTTGATAACAAAAATATTTTACATACTTTAAACTAAACTATTGCTTTAAATTCAGCCAGTGTAAATTAATTAATATAGGCGTGATCCTTTCTCTAGGTGGGACACCTTTTATCAGTCTTGCTCCTTTGTTTATCATGATTTGTAATATCTCAAGTTGTACTTTTGGTAAATTGTAGTAGATGGAGTTATAGTAGTTGAATCTGGTAATACAGTTTATCACAAGTTTCTTTACAGAGTTCATCCAGGTAGGCCTACTTCTTTATAAAAGTAATGTTTCTTAGATGATAACCAGCCGTTTTTACTATATTTATTTGGGCAATGAGAGGCAAGTTACAGACATGAGGTATTCCTAGATCACAAACTTTACTTAATACAAGGTCAGGGTTGTTATTCATGTTTATTTGACTATCACCCAAGTTCCCTACAGTGATTTTCTATTACACTACTTTAAAATCAGTTTTATTTTCATTTAATTTTAGTTGTTTGTCATCCATTCTCTAACACTGGCAAGAATTCGGTTTAGAGTTTCAATAGTGTCATCTATATCATCATCATCATCTACGCCTATGGACGCAAAGGGCCTCAGTTAGATTTCGCCAGTTATCTCTATCTTGAGATTTTAAAACAAGATAACAGAAGAAAGACAGAGATGATGAGAACGGAGTATGCAATGGAAGATGAAATATCATTGGAGGGAAAACGTATTAATGAGGTGGAATCATTTAAGTATTTGGGAACTATGATCTCTAATGCATGAACTTTAGAATTAGAGTTTAATGAACGATTGAAAAAAGCAAACCAGACAATGACTAGATTAAGTAAAATTTGTGAATCAAATCGCCTGAAATTACATATAAAAATCATACTATATATCAGTTTAGTGAGATCGGTGTTACTCTATGGACATGAGTCATGGTATGACAATGAAACAATCTCCAATGGATTTAGTAGATCTGAGAAAAATCCTTCAGAAGGATATTGGGAGTTAAATGGCAGGACAGGATTAGAAATGAGACTATAAGAGAGATTGCTCGAGTGCCATATATGGATGAGATCATGATGAGGGGTAGATGGAGATGGAGATGGTTTGAGCATGCTCTTCGCACTCCCCAAGTGAGATTAGTTCACCAAACTTTCAACTAGGTGTCACAAGGTAGCCTACTAGAAGAGTTGGAAGACCCAGGACTACATGGC
>NC_090758.1:16025815-16030815 GCF_036898095.1 Palaemon carinicauda
TTTATGATTTCATAGAGATTTCAGTGCATAAATCTTTGATATGTTATTAAGTTTCCTCTAGTTGCATAGTAAAAATGCATTGATTATATCTAAAGAATTTTTATTCTTAATGATAATAACTTCCAAACTTAAAGTACAATGGCTGAGAGTAGTCAATATATTATCTTAGAATCAGGAGCGAGTATCGCATTCATTTGTAATAGATAATAAACAACTACTCTCTTAAATCTCAACCATCATTATTTATAAAGACCTTTATAAGATAAGAATTTGCTGTATTTGTTTGATAATTCTTCATGATTAGCTATCGAAAGGTATGACAAAGTCTAGAAAATGATTAAGAACACTATGGTTGCACTATTTATCCCAGTTTATGTTATAAAGAGTGCAGAGCTTCACACTATACATCTCATAACCTTTAATAACTTAAAGCATATAACAGGCTACTCATAAGTAAGGACCAGCTTAACCTAAACGAACTAAGTACTGCTATTTATCACATCTGAATATATCGTTTCAGGACGTGAACGACGAAACATTACAGAAAATTGCCAGCGAAATGAACCTCTCCGAAACGGCTTACATCCGACCCATAGGCTCAGGCTTAGATTGGACCGAAGCAGGCAGGTTTTCTCTGCGATGGTTCACCCCGGTCAAAGAGATACGCCTGTGCGGACATGCCACCCTAGCGTCCTCCCACGTAATCTTCTCTTGTCTTGGTGAGTTATACTTTTGGAGTTGCGGTTGGTTGCTTGTCGATTCCGGGTACAAAATCTCCCCTTCCAAGGAAAGTGGAGAGCAAAGTGAACTTATTGACCAAAGCATGCAGTCTAAATCTTTGCCAAGGCTTGGAATTGCTTAAGCTACTGATAGAGCAGGATGAATACCCATGAACCTAGCTCAGCATGACACTCAACTAGGAAAGACTAACTACTAGCACTTTAAACTGACAAAGATTGTTAATGCCTTGAGCTGACACAGTTTCTTGCTTCTTGTGTTACCCCTACATACTGCTTAAATTCTTGAAGAAGATTGGAAATTTGAAGAGGAAGGATAATTGTCATTGATAAGGCCCACTCAATAATACAAAAAAATATCAGCGATATAGCTGAGGTCTAAAGAAACCATAAAGTATTTGGAGGAAAATGCTATTCAGATGAGGTAAATTCCAAGGTCTAAGTCTATCATAAGGATGGGAACATTAAAGGAAAGAGAATCAATTCAGTTAAGATAAGAAGTGAATTTGGAGAACAATAATGGCCAATATAGTCCAGAGGGCAAAACTGGGTAATATGTATTTTTTTCATATTACTGATGTACTTATTTATACTAATCTTATAAGTGTAGTCTCTATCTTCATGCCGTTCCAGATTGAAGAGTCAAAAGTTATATTTTTCACTGTAAATAACCTATGGATGGATATTGTATACCGCCATAGGTTATATATATCTATAAATTTACCATTCGAAATGTATTTAGATATTAGACTCAAACGTGTTAAGAGCATTATCAGACGAGATCGATTTAGCTGTAACATTACAAGATTATAATATTTCCCTTTCAAGTCTTTATGTAACTTTATCATGAGAACTTTGGCATAGTAGGCAAGCAAAGTAAATATCAAAACATCAATTTCTAAGCCGGTGACTGAGTATACTACTGTAGGAATCCAAAACTTCTATGTGAAAGATCTCCATAATTAATCTTCAATACCTCTTCATGTTCAAAGAAACTTATTTCAACAGGTAACAAGAATAAAGAAATCAAATTTGAAACCCTGAGTGGAGTCTTGGTCGTCAGAAGAGAAGACAACCAACTCGTGATGGATTTCCCCGCCAATCCCGCCGTCGCTCTGGATTCAAAGCAAACTCCCCTTCTTGCGCCCCTCGTTGAAGCCTCCACGACCACTCTCAGGACCAAAGTCCAGGATGTTAAACTCTGTAGCGCCATCAAGTATCTTCTGATAAGGTTTAATGATTCAGTTACAAGGTAAGAGGATTATACATATATATATACATATCCCAATAAGCCATATAAATTATACATTAAAGTATGGATCCTCTTAACGACCTCGGGATCAGAGCCCCAGGCGAAATCACTCAAAGACTATAGTATCTGACCGGCCGGGTTTCAAACCCTGGTCCAGGATACTTGTATGACATTGACCATACCACTTAGCCACGAAGTGGTATGGCTAAGTGGTATGGTCAATGTCATACAACTATCCTGGACCGGGGTTTGAAACCCGGCCGGTCAGATACTATAGCCTTTGAGTGATTTCGCCTGGGGCTCTGATCCCGAGGTCGTTAAGAGAATCCAGACTTTAATATATCAATACATATGGCTTATTTCAAATATGAAAAACACGTTTAAATGTGCAAAAATTATCATATAAATATATATATATATATATATATATATATATATATACGATCACCATACACCCCAATCTCATTTAGAGCAGGTGGAACTAGAAGGATAGCCTAATGCCATACATCTTCTCAAGTACTAATAGTTAGGCTACTAGATCTTGCCCTGTGTCTTGGACTAGCAAATACTGCTACCCAATTACAGCTCATTGGCATCCAGGGTGTCCAATCCTTGGAATAAGATTCTGGATATAAGATGATTCCAGGTTGACATGGTTTCAGTATTTCTTTGTAATAAGAAGCATGTAAGACCAGCCTCACCTAAAGATACTGAATCCCTTAAAACTTCATTTTAGACAGCCTCCATTTATCTTAAATGTCTGATAAGTGAATCTAGTTTATGAAGTTATATTTCTAATACTTTTAACAATTTGAATACTTATGAGCGTTTAGTGAACTTTCCGATCCTTGTGCCTGAATTTGATAATCTAACTTAATCCAACTCAATCCTTATTCAGCTAATCTTGAAGTTTGAACAAAGAGTGGAACTTTAAAAGATATAAGATGATTAATAAGCAAATGGGCATATACCTTAACCCATAACTAATTGACCTTGAATTTTGAACTGACAGATCCTAGTATTAAAAAGTCCCACCTTCAATCAAAGATCCTAAATATTAGACTAAAGGTGCGTCCACACTAGCGACAAAACATGTCGACAACACTGTGTACAACTTTGTAGGTAACAAGTTGTTAGACTGTTGACGAACCATTGTTGTCGAGATGTTGGTAGAGATTTATTGGTGATATGTTGGCAACCCTGGTGTGGACGAGTCGATGTGGTTGGAGATACCCGGACAGACACACAACAAGTCTCTAGAATGAGGTGTGGACGGCTTCACCAAGTTGACGCGTGTTGCCAATATGTTGCCAGACATTGTAGTAGACAAAGTATCTTACATTGTTGTCGATATGTGTACCGATGTTGACTGTAAGGTTTCAAACTTTGTTGTTGATATGTCGGTAGACACGATGTTGCCAGTGTGAACGCACCTTAAGATATATGAACAGAGATATCCTTATTATTGAAATATCAACAGATTTTTAACAGCTATTAGATATAAAGACCTTTGTCCACTTGTCCTTGGAATTTGATCAGTTAAAATTTACTGAGAAATCTACCAAAAATTCAACCATTTCCTTGACCCTTAACCATCTGACCTTGTCCTTCGATCAGGAAGGACCTCGAAAACCTTCAGCCGAACTACAGCGAGATGGCCAAGGTCCACGACGGGTCCCTGGTCATGGGCGTCATCCTCACTATCGCCGGGGACGCCCACAAGGGCGGGTCTTCGAAGTACCACGTCTTCTCTCGATTCCTGGCTCCGCTGTATGGCGTCAACGAAGACCCAGTGACTGGTATGTTAAGGTTTATTTTTTTTCTATTTTAGCTTTTTATAAATCATCATCATCATCTCCTCCTACACCCATTGACGCAAACGGCCTCGGTTAGATTTCACCAGTCGTCTCATCATCATCTCCTCCTATGCCCACCGACACAACAGGCCTCGGTTAGATTTCGCCAGTCGTCTCTATCTTGAGCTTTTAATTCAACATTTCACCAGTCATCATCTCCTACTTCACGCTTCATAGACCTCAGCCATGTACGCCTGGGTCTTCCAACTCTTCTAGTGCCTTCTGGAGCCAAGCTGAACGTTTGGTGAACTAATTTCTCTTTTTTATAAATAGTTGGAATTAATCTTTAAATTTACTTGCTTAGCAGTTAGAAGATCCAGGCCTACATGGCTGAGGACTATAAAGCGTGAAGTAGATGATGTTTAAAGAGATGTTGATTTAAAAGTTCAAGTTAGAGACGACTTAAAGGTTTATAGGTTTAAAGGCCGCTCATGAATGGCAGAGGCAAGGGACAGTGACATTGTCCTAGCAAGCAGGACAATACCCTAGAGACTCACCATATATGCATATGATCAGCACCCAAGCCCCCTCTCCAAGCTAGGACCAGGGAGGGCCAGGCAATGGCTGCTGATGACTCAGCAGATAGAACTATAGGCTCCCCCCAAACACCCAATCCTTAGCTCATAAAGATGGTAAGGTTGCAGATATAAAAGGCACTAAGGAGTCTGAGCAGGACTTGAACCCCAGTCTGGCGTTCAATAGGCAGAGACGTTACCAATCAGGCCACAACTACCCTAAAACTGGCGAAAATCTAACCGAGGCCCTTTGCGTCAATAGGCGTAGATGATGATGGTTATTTCAAGTTCATTTTCTCTTTTATATTATTTGATATAATTAATTTAATTTAGTCTAGATTTACATTAATTATGATATAAATAATAATAATAATTAGTAATTATAGCAATTAATAAACCTTGGTTTTCTAGGTTCGGCACATACTGTTTTAGGACCATACTGGACTGAAGAATTGGGAACTAAAGAATTGCTTTGTAAGTATGACACACACACACACACACACACATATATATATATATATATATATTGGTGGTTCCTTCAGAAAAACAAATAATATTTATTTCATGAGTATTTACAACTTTAATTACAATGCAACCATAAATCATTTTTTGCTACTGCATTGCCTGAATAATAATAATA
>NC_090758.1:16040431-16052931 GCF_036898095.1 Palaemon carinicauda
TTTTATAAACATGATTAATTCCCACAATAGTCACCTGACTGCTATTTTTCCCTGTTGGAGCCCCTGGGCTTATAGCATCCTGCTTTTCCAAATAGGTATTTAGCTTAACTAGTAGTAGTAATAACACTAATAATAATAATAATAATAATAATAATAATACCACTACTCAGGCCTGCATATAAATATTGTGTGTTAGTAAGATTAAGAATCAACTAGTTTAAATACAGGTTCCATACACTCATGTATGCATACAGGTATACAATGCACACTCATACATATAGATATATATTTCATAAATTGTATTTTTCAATTTTAAATTGGATGGCACAAGAGAAGAACAGCTTTCCAGGTACCCAGATAATCTAGATAGTTCCATGAGCTATCTCTTAAAGTTAAAGGTGTCTAGTTACAGTTCCAGTCTCATCAGAATAGATGCTCACCAGAACGTCAGGTGGGCAAGCCTAACCCCTCAACTGTGGTGCTCAAGCACAGCAGTGGCCTTCTCAGTAAACAGCTTAAACTCATGGTCCCAGGTTGGGATCGATCTGCTGCTATGCGAATGCAAGGCAAACACGTTACTACTGAGATGTAGTTCGTGTGTGTGTGTGTGTGTGCGCAGCGTAACTGAGATAGCATACATGGCTTGAGAGTATATTTCTCAGTTCTCTTGCTTGAGGGTACACTCGGCACACTATTCTATCTTATTTTCTTTCTTGTTTTGTTAAAGCTTTTACAGTTTATATAGGAAATATTGATTTTAATGTTGTTACTGTTCTTAGAATATCCTATTTTTTCCTTGTTTCCTTTCCTCACTGGGCTATTTTCCCTCTTGGAGTCCCTGGGCTTATAGCATCCTGCTTTTCCAGCTAGGGTTGTAGCTTAGCAAGTAATAATTATAGTGGATTGCTTCTTAGTGAAACTGGGATTGTTCAAAGTGCCATAGAATCATGTAGAGGTGATGTGATTGTCAAGACTTGAATTCAGGAGAAAGTGAGAGAGAAAGAAAGAACAAGAAAAGGGGAGAGCAAAGAAAACGGAATGTGACCGAGACCTTAGGGAAGGAAAAAAGCTGTTCTATGGGGAAGTAAAAACAGAGAGAAATGTTTGTGGTAAAGCTGTAAGTAGACACATTGTCTGGAGAAAGTAAAGTTATCTCGGTGGGCTATCGGATGCGGAAGATGAAAGAAATGCCGTCTGAAGAATATTAAAATATAATTCACTATAAACTGAGATTGGTTCTGGGTATAGATTATTCAAAAGACTAAAGTATGGAAAGGAAAGCCTAAGTAAGTTGATGCTGCTGAATGGTTAAAATAGTAAAACGGAATGACTGACTGGGGTGTGTAAGGTAGATCTGAATGAGGGAAAGATTCCGCACAAAAAAGTTGCTTTGGGCTGCTGATGAATGGTTGAGATAGTATAACGGACTGATTGACTGGGGTGTGTAAGGTAGAATTGAATAAGGGAAAGATTCCACTAAGATAGTTAATGGTCCTGCTCTGAATGGCTGAAATAGTATAACTGGACTGACTGTGGTGTGTAAGGTAGATCTGAATGAGGGAAAGATTCCACATAAGAAAGCTAATTTGGTTGCTGCTGAATGGCTGAGATAGTATAACTGAAGGACTGACTGGGGTGTGTAAGGTAGATCTGAATAAGGGAAAGACTCTACTAAGATAGTTAATGGTCCTGCTCTGAATGGTTGGGATAGTATAGCTGGACTGACTGGGTGTGTAAGGTAGATCTGGATGAGGAAAGATTCCACATAAGAAAGTAGATGGGCTGCTGATGAATGGTTGAGATAGTATAACAGAATGACTGATTGGGGTGTGTAAGGTAAATCTGAATAAGGGAAAGACTCCACATAAGAGATATTTACATAGATATAGGCCTATAACCTCAGAGTGTTTTGACGTAAATAGAAGTATAGAGTAGAGAGTATATGAATATCAATGAAACAGAATGTGAGTGGTGCAATATAAATTAGGGGATGATAAACAATATAGGAACTACAGAAGGTTCTTCCCCTGATTCAGCATTTATGAATAAATATAAAAAGAATATCATGATGTGTCTAGCGTTCAAATAGCCACTAGGTGTACCCAAGTGGTCCAAGCTCCTTGTACTAGGTCATTCCAATTTTTCTCATTTACCAAGTGGTCCAATCACCTAGTACTAGGCCATTTCTTCTAGCATTTCTCATTTACCTCCAGTGGTCCAATCACCTAGTACTAGGCCATTTCTGTAAGCTTTTCTCATTTACCTTCAGTGGTACAATCACCTAGTACTAGGCCATTTCTTCAAGCTTTTCCTCATTTACCCCCAATGGTCCAAGCTCCTAGTACTAGGCCATTTCTGTAAGCTTTTCTCATTTACCTTCAGTGGTACAATCACCTAGTACTAGGCCATTTCTTCAAGCTTTTCTCATTTACCCCCCAATGGTCCAATCACCTAGTACTAGGCCATTTCTGTAAGCTTTTCTCATTTACCTTCAGTGGGTACAATCACCTAGTACTAGGCCATTTCTTCAAGCTTTTCTCATTTACCCCCAATGGTCCAAGCTCCTAGTACTAGGCCATTTCTGTAAGCTTTTCTCATTTACCTTCAGTGGTACAATCACCTAGTACTAGGCCATTCTTCAAGCTTTTCTCATTTACCCCCAATGGTCCCAAGCTCCTAGTACTAGGCCATTTCTGTAAGCTTTTCTCATTTACCTTCAGTGGTACAATCACCTAGTACTAGGCCATTTCTTCAAGCTTTTCTCATTTACCCCCAATGGTCCAAGCTCCTAGTACTAGGCCATTTCTTCTAGCATTTCTCATTTACCCCACGTGGTCCAATCACATAGTACTAGGCCATTTCTTCTAGCATTTCTCATTTACCTCCAGTGGTACAATCACCTAGTACTAGGCCATTTCTTCAAGCTTTCTCATTTACCCCCAATGGTCCAAGCTCCTAGTACTAGGCCATTTCTGTAAGCTTTTCTCATTTACCTTCAGTGGTACAATCACCTAGTACTAGGCCATTTCTTCAAGCTTTTCTCATTTACCCCCAATGGTCCAAGCTCCTAGTACTAGGCCATTTCTGTAAGCTTTTCTCATTTACCTTCAGTGGTACAATCACCTAGTACTAGGCCATTTCTTCAAGCTTTTCTCATTTACCCCCAATGGTCCAATCACCTAGTACTAGGCCATTTCTGTAAGCTTTTCTCATTTACCTTCAGTGGTACAATCACCTAGTACTAGGCCATTTTCTTCAAGCTTTTCTCATTTACCCCCAATGGTCCAAGCTCCTAGTACTAGGCCATTTCTGTAAGCTTTTCTCATTTACCTTCAGTGGTACAATCACCTAGTACTAGGCCATTTCTTCAAGCTTTTCTCATTTACCCCCAATGGTCCAAGCTCCTAGTACTAGGCCATTTCTGTAAGCTTTTCCTCATTTACCTTCAGTGGTACAATCACCTAGTACTAGGCCATTTCTTCAAGCTTTTCTCATTTACCCCCAATGGTCCAAGCTCCTAGTACTAGGCCATTTCTTCTAGCATTTCTCATTTACCCCACGTGGTCCAATCACATAGTACTAGGCCATTTCTTCTAGCATTTCTCATTTACCCCCAATGGTTCAAGCTCCTAGTACTAGGTCATTTCTATAAACTTTTCTCATTTACCTCCAGTGGTCCAAGCTCCTAGTACTAGGTCATTTCTCCAAGCTTTTCTTATTTACCCCCAGTGGTCCAATCACCTAGTACTAGGCCATTTCTTCTAGCATTTCTCATTTACCTCCAGTGGTCCAATCACCTAGTACTAGGCCATTTCTGTAAGCTTTTCTCATTTACCTTCAGTGGTACAATCACCTAGTACTAGGCCATTTCTTCAAGCTTTTCTCATTTACCCCCAATGGTCCAAGCTCCTAGTACTAGGCCATTTCTGTAAGCTTTTCTCATTTACCTCCAGTGGTCCAATCACCTAGTACTAGGCTATTTCTTCTAGCATTTCTCATTTACCTCCAGTGGTCCAAGCACCTAGTACTCGGCCATTTCTACAATCTTTTTTCTCATTTACCCTCAGTGGTCCAAGCTCCTAGTACTAGGTCATTTCTATAAGCTTTTCTCATTTACCCACAGTGGTCCAATCACCTAGTACTAGGTCATTTCTTCAAGCTTTTCTCATTTACCCCCCAGTGGTCCAATCACCTAGTACTAGGCCATTTCTTCTAGCATTTCTCATTTACCCCCCAGTGGTCCAATCACCTAGTACTAGGACATTTCTTCAAGCTTTTCTCAATTACCCACAGTGGTCCAATTACCTAGTACTAGGGCCATTTCTTCAAGCTTTTCTCATTTACCCCCAGTGGTCCAATCACCTAGTACTAGGCCATTTCTTCTAGCATTTCTCATTTACCCCACGTGTCCAAGCACCTAGTACTAGGTCATTTCTATAAGCTTTTCTCATTCACCTCCAGTGGTCCAAAGCTCCTAGTACTAGGTCATTTCTATAAGCTTTTCTCATTCACCTCCAGTGGTCCAAGCTCCTAGTACTAGGTCATTTCTATAAGCTTTTCTCATTCACCTCCAGTGGTCCAAGCTCTAGTACTAGGTCATTTCTATAAGCTTTTCTCATTCACCTCCAGTGGTCCAATCTCCTAGTACTAGGTCATTTCTCCAAGCTTTTCTCATTTACCTCCAGTGGTCCAAGCACCTAGTACTAGGTCATTTCTATAAGCTTTTCTCGTTTACCCTCCAGTGGTCCAAGCTCCTAGTACTAGACCATTTCTTCAAGCTTTTCTCATTTACCTCCAGTGGTCAAAGCTCCTAGTACTAGGCCATTTCTTCAAGCTTTTCTCATTTACCTCCAGTGGTCAAAGCTCCTAGTACTAGGTCATTTCTCCAAGCTTTTCCTCATTTACCTTCAGTGGTCAAAGCTCTAGTACTAAGTCATTTCTCCAAGCTTTTCTCATTTACCCCCAGTGGTCCAATCTCCTAGTACTAGGGTCATTTCTGTAAGCTTTTCCTCATTTACCTCCAGTGGTCCAATCCCTAGTACTAGGTAATTTCTTCAAACTTTTCTCATTTACCCCCAGTGGTCCAAGCTCCTAGTACTAGGTCATTTCTATAAGCTTTTCTCATTTACCTCCAGTGGTCCAATCACCTAGTACTAGGTAATTTCTCAAACTTTTCTCATTTACCCCCCAGTGGTCCAAGCTCCTAGTACTAGGCCATTTCTGTAAGCTTTCTCATTTACCTCCAGTGGTCCCAATCACCTAGTACTAGGCCATTTCTGTAGCTTTTCTCATTTACCTCCAGTGGTCCTATCACCTAGTACTAGGCCATTTCTGTAAGCTTTTCTCATTTACCTCCAGTGGTCCAATACCTAGTACTAGGCCATTTCTGTAAGCTTTTCTCATTTACCTCCAGTGATCCAATCACCTAGTACTAGGTCATTTCTTCAAGCTTTTCTCAATTTCCTCCAGTGGTCCAAGCTCCTAGTACTAGGTCATTTCTCCAAGCTTTTCTCATTTACCCCAAATGGTCCAAGCTCCTAGTACTAGGCCATTTCTTCAAGCTTTTCTCATTTACCTCCAGTGGTCCAAGCTCCTAGTACTAGGTCATTTCTATAAGCTTTTCTCATTTACCCCCAGTGGTCAAGCTCCTAGTACTAGGTCATTTCTCCAAGCTTTTCTCATTTACCTCCAGTGATCCAATCACCTAGTACTAGGCCATTTTCTTCTAGCATTTCTCTCCTCATTTCTCATTTTATAACAAAATACTTCGACCTCTAACAGCTAAATATAGCGTAGATCACTTGTAATTACCAATTGGGGTCAAGTATTTTACTCTGCTGGATAATATTAACAATAATTCCAAGTATCTCAAACATATACTTGAAGAAATTGTTGATGGTTAGTGAAGGTTGTTTGGTAGTGATTCAAACCGCTAATCGTTAGATGATTTTCTGGTCCAGGCCTCCTAAATGGTGTGTTATTTAATCCAAATATTGATGGAGAACCTCACTACTGTCTTTTTAGCATCATGGCTCGTTCTTTATAAATAATTTTGTATGTTCGTCTTCTGGCGCTTCCAGTGGATAAGCAGATATTGAGATTAATTTAATTTTAATTTATATATTATCAGCAAACATTCATTGAATAATTAGCAATGTTTATTCAATATAAGGATATGTTTTTTGTTCATTTTTGCGAAAGGAAACGGTTCAAACATTGATGGAGAACCTCACTAATGTCTTTTTAGCATCATGGCTCGTTCTGTATAAATAATTTTGTATGTTCGTCTTCTGGGGCTTACAATAGATAAAAATATATTAAAATTAATTTAATTTCCATTTATATATTATCAGCAAACATTAATTGTATGACTGGCAATATTTGTTTAAAATCGGATATGTTTTTTATTCATTTTTGCGAAAGGAAACGGTTCGCCTCTGACCTATAGCTCTGAGGCCAGATTAGACCTAGATCACATCTTGATCATTCCAAGCATACGAGAGGTTTTTTTGCCTACAGAGAGAATTAGAGAGAAGAAATATACGTAGAGAGCAAATTAAAGAGAAGAAACATGCGTAGAGAGCAAATTAGAGAGAAGAAATACATTCTGGGCTTCCACAACATCTATAATAACATATTTAAGAGGACCGCATGCACACAGGCAAAGAAATGGAGAGTGTAATAGAGGCCAGACTATAAACTCGAGTAGCAATCAACAGACGTTAAGCACTCACGCTTGGCTGAGCATTCTCTCTCTCTCTCTCTCTCTCTCTCTCTCTCTCTCTCTCTCTCTCTCTCTCTCTGCCTGCTGGGAAGAAGTGGCATGGAATTATCAAAACAAACACAGTCCTTCGGTGTGTGCGTGCGTTTGTTGAATCTGTTTTTTTTTAATGAAACTTTATCGGTGTAAAGTCAATTGATATTCTCTCTCTCTCTCTCTCTCTCTCTCTCTCTCTCTCTCTCTCTCTCTCTCTCTCTCTCTCTCTCTCTCTCTCTCTCTCAGTTAATAGATATATTTATGGCCTTAAAACTAAAAAATATATCTCTGGCTATAATCTATTATTTGGAAGCTCTCTCTCTCTCTCTCTCTCTCTCTCTCTCTCTCTCTCTCTCTCTCTCTCTCTCTCTCTCACAGTTAATATAGATATATTTATGGCCTTAAAATTAAAAAATATATATCTCTGGCTATAATCTATTATTTGGAAGCTCTCTCTCTCTCTCTCTCTCTCTCTCTCTCTCTCTCTCTCTCTCTCTCTCTCTCGCTCTCTCTCTCTCTCACAGTTAATATAGATATATTTATGGCCTTAAAATTAAAAAATATATATCTCTGGCTATAATCTATTATTTGGAATCTCTCTCTCTCTCTCTCTCTCTCTCTCTCTCTCTCTCTCTCTCTCTCTCTCTCTCAGTTAATAGATATATTTATGGCCTTAAAATTAAAAAATATATATCTCTGGCTATAATCTATTATTTGGAAGCTCTCTCTCTCTCTCTCTCTCTCTCTCTCTCTCTCTCTCTCTCTCTCTCTCTCTCTCTCTCTAAGTATCTATGTTTATCAAGTTATATTTAGCAGTTGAGTGTAATAATTATCAAAAGTATTATTATTATTATTATTATTATTATTATTATTATTATTATTATTATTATTACTTGCTAAGCTACAACCCTAGTTGCAAAATCAGCATGCTATAAGCCCAAGGGCTCCAACAGGGAATAATAGCCCAGTGAGGAAAGGAAATAAGGAAATAAATAAACGATATGAGAAAAGATTAACAATAAAATATTCTAAGAACAGTAATATCATAAAAACAGACATGTCATATATAAACTATAGAAAGACTTATGTCAGCCAGTTCAACATAAAAACATTTGCTGCAACTTTGAACTTTTGAAGATCTTTTAAGCCCTGACTAGATAGTGTGATGTTCTCTTGCTTGAGGGTACATTTGGGAACACTATTCTATCTTATTTCTCTTCATCTTGTTTTGTTAAAGTTTTTATAATTTACATACGAAATATTTATCGTGAAGTTGTTACTGTTCTTAAAATATTTCCTTTTTCCTTTTTTCCTTTCCTCGCTGGGCTATTTTTCCCTGTTGGGGCCTCTAGGTTTATAGCATCCGGCTTTTCCAACTAGGGTTTAGCTTAGCAAATAATAATAATAATAATAATAATAATAATAATAATAATAATAATAATAACAATTCCTGACACATTCTCCTTTTTCACCACACATCCTTCACACCTAAGCACAATGACACCTCACTGCCAAATCATTGTGCTTTATAGTCTTATATAGTGCCAGAGTCTATAATACCAATCTTATTCTTGTTTATCTTATTACATTATTACCTCCGCCAACGAAGTTGGGGGGAGGTTATGTTTTCACCTCTGTTTGTCAGTTTATGAACAATTTCCTGGCCACAATTCTACTCATAGAGTAGGGAAACTTTCAGGGATTAATTGTTATGTTGAGACGTGTAAGTGATTCTGTTTTGAAAGTCCTAGGTCAGAGGTCAAGGAAAAGTCCTAGGTCAGAGGTCAAGGTAGTCCTAGGTCAAAGGTCAAGGTAAAGTTGTAAGGTCAAAGGTCAAGGTAAAGTCCTCTGTCAAAGGTCAAGGTAAAGTCCTCTATCAAAGGTCAAGGTAAAGTCCTAGGTCAAAGGTCAAGGTAAATTCCTAGGTCAAAGGTCAAGGTAAAGTCCTAGGTCAAAGGTCAAGGTAAAGTCCTAGGTCAAAGGTCAAGGTAAATTCCTAGGTCAAAGGTCAAGGTAAAGTCCTAGGTCAAGGGTCAAGGTAAAGTCCTAGGTCAAAGGTCAAGGTAAAGTCCTAGGTCAAAGGTCAAGGTAAATTCCTAGGTCAAAGGTCAAGGTAAAGTCCTAAGTCAAGGGTCAAGGTAAAGTCCTAGGTCAAAGGTCAAGGAAAAGTCCTAGGTCAAAGGTCAAGGAAAAGTCCTCCATCAAAGGTCAAGGAAAAGTCCTAAGTCAAAGGTCAAGGTCAAAGGTCGAAGTCCTAAGTTAAAGGTCAAGGTCAAGAACTAGGTCGACCGAATTAACTCCCGACCTTAACCCTAAGTTCACACGTGGTTGTCACACACACTTCAAATATGCCTACGGTCTAAATTGATTCTGGGAAAGGCAAGCTTGTTTCGAGAAATAAGCTGCCGTGGCGGAGGTATGCACTCTCAGAGTGCCTTTATAGTTAAATGGTGTGTTTGTAGGTTTAATAGAAGAGCTAATAATGCATGGTGGTTTAAGAAGAGGCCTCATTTTCATGATTTTTACTCTAATATTAGAATTTCGATTGCAAAATCATAACCATTCTACTGTTCAAATTAGGGTTGCATCCTGGCCTGTAATAATTATGATGATAATCACAATTATAAATTAATACGCTCCTCTATGTCACACCTACGACAAATTTTTACATGCTGAACTTGCAATTTTAAGAAACGTTCTAAATAAATTTCAACAAAACTCTATATATCTCTTATCTGTCACTCAACTACCTTGCCTTGCTCTCCCAATAAACCACATTGTGAAGAGAAAAGTAAATCTCGTAGAAAGTTTCCCCAATAAACCACCCTCTCAACCCCCTAGAGAGGGATCAGCAGCCTCTAGGAGCCTGAAGCCACCAAAGATCCTCGGAGACAGTGCAGATCTCCAGCAAGGCCCTCGGAGCAAAATTGAATCCACTCGCTGGCACCCCAGAGCCTATTTGCATAGAAAGGTCCCCCCAAAACCACACTTCTTCTCAACCCCCTAGAGAGGAATCAGCAGCCTCTAAGAGCCTGAAGCCACCAAAGATCCTCGGAGACAGTGCAGATCTCCAGCATTGTCCTCGGCACCAAATTGAATCCTCTTGCAAAGCCCCCCAGAGCCAATTTGCAGAGAAAGATCCCCCCATAATCAACCCTCTGTAGAGGGATCTGCAGCCTTTAGAAGCCTGAAGCCACCAAAGATCCTCGGAGACAGTGCAGATCTCCAGCAAGGTCCTCGGAGCCAAATTGAATCCTCTCGCAAAGCATCCCAGAGCTAATTTGGACTGGTCACAATGGTAACCCTGCTTATTTACCATCTTCGATGGATTTCTACACCCCCCATAGCGGGATCAGCAGCCTCTAGGAGCCTGGAGCCACCAAAGATCCTCGGAGACAGTGCAGATCTCCAGCAAGGTCCTCGGAGCCAAATTGAATCCTCTCGCAAAGCACCCAAGAGCCAATGTGCACCGGCCAAATTGGTAACCCTGCTTTATTCACCATCTTCGATGTATTTCTACACCCCACATAGCGGGATAAGCAGCCTCTCGGAGCCTGAAGCCACCAAAGATCCTCGGAGACACTGCAGATCTCCCGCAATGTCCTCAGAGCCAAATGGAATCCTCTGGCGAGCACCCCAGAGTCAATTTGCACCGGCCAGTATGGTTACCCTGCTTTATTCATCTCTGATGGAATTCTCAAGCCCCATGAAGGGATCAGCAGCCTCTTGGAGCCTGAAGCCACCAAAGTTCCTCAGAGACACTGCAGATTTCCCGCAAGGTCCTCAGAGCCAAATTGAATCCTCTAGCGCACCCCAGAGATAATTTGCACCGGCCACAATGGCTAACCTTCCCCACATTGTTTATCATCTTCGACGGATCTTGCGGTGTAGTTGGACCACTATGGGAGGGAGGAATAGTTATAATTATTTTTTGGGAAAGACGAGATATAAGAGGAGGGTCGTGGTTTAGTGGGATGCAAAATTTGATGGTGGTCCTCGCCGGCGGCTGAAGTTTAGGGAAGGGGGGCTAAATAGGGCTATTTCGAGCTTACAAGCTCTCAGGCCACATTGTGACTCCCTGGATTGATGTACGAGACTTATTATATTAAATCATAAGTGAAGACTTTTTTAATTTTTTTTTTACAAAATAGATTTGTTAATACTAAAGAAATCCCACTTTCTTATCAGGGATTGGACAAGGTTATATGAGATTTATATATATAATATATATATATACACACACACACACATATATATATATATATATATGATCATACAAAATCCAATGCAGTGTTTTTTATATTAAAGTTAATAAGTTTTAAAAAAATATCATAGCAATAATAAATAGGGGTTTTATGTACCAGGTTATTATTATTATTATTATTATTATTATTATTATTATTATTATTAAACTCGACTCTAACAGGGCTGGCCCGATTAACATCGGGAAGAAAAATATTTATATTAATGTTATAAAGCGAATAAAAAATATATATTAAATATAATGAATAAAAAATAAATGAATTATGAAGTAAAATCTGTGATAAGTAGAAATTCAAATCTTATCTATAAAAGCTGTTTCTTAAAAAAGTTAAAATACCAAAGCAGAAAAAAAGTTCAATAAAACTTTTCTCACTAAAACATCTCTCTCTCTCTCTCTGTCTGTCTCTCTCTCTCTCTCTCTCCTCTCTCTCTCTCTCTCTCTCTCATTTTCACCATAAGTTTAAATCTTATTTAAGAGATTCAATATTTAATGTAAGTTTTTCAATACAATTATAGCTTATGATCATATCTTTATTGAATTCTAAGCTTTGCTATCACTACTCGTTACAATTCAAGCTTAGATACTAAGCTTTTCGTAAATTGTTATCATTCATGGGACGTTTCTTGGTGCCATTTAAGCTGAAATATTATAATTTTTTTTCGAATTCAAGCTTTTTTTTTTTTTTTTTTTTGAAAATTTAGACTCGAAGTATAATTTCCGAGAAATTTAAACTGAGATTTCAGGGTTCCTTGTGGAATTCAAGCTGAGATATCAAGCTTAATTGCTGAATTCAAGCTGAGATGTCCAGCTTATTTTTAGAATTGAAACCGAGATATTTATCTTATTTGTGGAATTCAAACTGAAACTTCAAGCTTTTTTTGTGGAATTCAAGCTGATATGTTAAGCTTATTTGCTGAATTCAAACTGAGATGTCAAGCTTATTTGCTGAATTCAAACTGAGATGTCAAGCTTATTTACTGAATTCAAACTGTGACATCACACTTCACTATGGAATTCAAGCTGAGATGTTAAGCTATCTTGTGGAATTCAAGCTGTGATGCCAAGCCTCCCTGTGGAATAGAAAATGAGATATCATGATTCCCAGTGGAATTGAAGCTGATAAAAAGGTTCTTTGGGAAATCAAGCTGAGATGTCAAGCTTACTTGTGGAATTGAAGCTCAGATGTCAAGCTTATATGGGGAATTCAAGTTGCGACGGCAAGTTTTCTTGTGGAAGTGAAGCTTATTTGTGGAATTCAAGCTGTGATATCCATCTTCCTTGTGGAATTCAAGCTAAGATGTCAAAGCTTACTTGTGAAACTCAAGCTGAGAAGTCAAGCTTACTTGTAGAAATGAAGCTGAGAAGTCAACTTGTAAACCTAAAATTGAAGTCTAGATATATATATTTTTTTAATCAAAGGTCTAATTTGTATATTATATTAATGAAGGTTAGAATTGATATATTAATTTGAAATTGAAG
>NC_090758.1:16062931-16070431 GCF_036898095.1 Palaemon carinicauda
AACATTTGAAGGTTTAAAAACTGTAGCAATATTTGAAGGTTTAGAAACAGTGGCAACATTTGAAGGTTTAAAAATAGTGTCAACATTTGAAGGTTTAAAAATAGTGTCAACATTTGAAGGTTTAAAAACAGTGTCAACATTTGAAGGTTTAAAAACAGTGTCAACATTTGAAGGTTTAAAAACAGTGTCAACATTTGAAGGTTTAAAAATAGTGTCAACATTTGAAGGTTTAGAAACAGTGGCAACATTTGAAGGTTTAGAAACAGTGTCATCATTTGAAGGTTTAAAAACAGTGTCAACATTTGAAGGTTTAAAAACAGTGTCAACATTTGAAGGTTTAGAAACAGTGGCAACATTTGAAGGTTTAAAAACAGTGTCAAAATTTGAAGGTTTAGAAACAGTGTCAACATTTGAAGGTTTAGAAACAGTGGCAACATTTGAAGGTTTAAAACCAGTGTCAACATTTGAATGTTTAGAAACAGTGTCAACATTTGAAGGTTTAGAAACAGTGGCAACATTTGAAGGTTTAGAAACAGTGGCAACATTTGAAGGTTTAAAAACAGTGTCAACATTTGGAGGTTTAGAAACTGTGGCAACATTTGATAATTTATAAACTGTCAAAGTGATCGAAATGGTTTTATTAAGTCAAAAAAGGGAATTTTCAATTCATCATAATTTATTACAGATTAATAAAATCATGATGGTTTTAGGAAAATAATGAACCTTCAAGTTACCCTATTCTATAATTAAAAAAGAAATATGTTCAGAACTTCGACCATAGTTGAACACGGATAAATAGAAAAAATATTCTTATTTCATCCACTCCTTTTATATAAATTCTCCTTCCTCTTTCTTTTCCATTTAGTAAAAGTCAAATATATATACAATATCAAGGCGTTGGAAACCAAATTTTGGAATAAATATATACTTTAAAAATGAATTGTCACATTAGAGAATAAAATGGTGTTTCTTTTTAAGGAAATTTGTGGTTGAAGAAATCGTGATATTTTTTTCAATAGATGAAAAATGATTTTGGGGTCTTGCAATATAATTTTCTATTTCTATTTTTCTATGATATTACATCTTAAAAAAAAATAATGAAATATAATGACTATTCTGTTTGATGGTGTAATATGATGTCCTCGGAGAGAGAGAGAGAGAGAGAGAGAGAGAGAGAGAGAGAGAGTGAGTGTCTTAATAACAAAGTATTCAAACACATTCACACAGACCACAAAAAAGATTCATTGTGGTCAGGAAACAAGATCTCAAAAAAAAAAATCATTGTCTTTTCCTTTCAATATTCATAAAAAAATTAAACATTATAGAAAAGATAAGAGAGCAAAGGTTGAAGAATCAAGGTTAATGCAGGGATAAGGAAATGGAACACTGAAATTACCGGAATTAAAATTAAAACAATGGAAGGTGATTTGATTTTCCTCTCGGGCTGTCGCGAGAAGGTGCAAGGTATAAAAAACGGGAGGTTGATATAGAAAACGAGAACCACATAAAAATAGTGTTTTCATATATTCATATTCATATAATGAGAGGTGGAAGTAATTCAATTTTGAAAAATCCTAGGTCAAAGGTCAAGGTCAAAGTCCTAGGTCAAAGGTCAAGGTCAAAGTCCTAGGTCAAAGGTTAAGGTCAAGCGAAAGGTTTAAAAGTTTAAAGGCCACTCATGAATGGCAGAGGCAAGGGACAGTGACATTCCCCTATCATGCAGGACAATGCCCTGGCGACCGATCATATATAACTATGATCAGCACCCAAGACTGTTCTACACCCAAGCTAGGACCAAGGAGGGCCAGGAAATGGCTGCTGATGACTCAGCAGATAGTCCGATAGGCTCCACCAAACCTCCCATCCTTAGCTCACAAGGATGGTGAGGTTGCAGCGACCAAATGAACTGATGAGTTTAAGCGGGACTCGAACTCCAATCTGGGGATCACCAGGCAAGGACGTTACCAATAAGGCCAACAAAACCGAAATAAGCTGCCGTGGAGGAGGTCTGCACTCAGCGTGCTTTTCTAGTAATTATTGGGTTTGCAAGTTGTTGATGGAATAAGACGTCAAACCATTGTTCTCTAGTCTTGGGTAGTGCCATAGCCTCTGTACCATGGTCTTCCTCTGTCTTGGTTAAGAGTTCTCTTGCTTAAGGGTACACTCGGGTACACTTTTCTATCTTATTTCTCTTCCTCTTGTTTTGTTAAAGTTTTTATAGTTTATATAGGAGGTATTCATTTTAATGATGTTACTCTTAAAATATTTTATTTTCCCCTTTTTCCTTTCCTCACTGGGCTATTTTCCCTGTTGGAGCCCCTGGGCTTATAGCATCCTACTTTTCCAACTGGGGTTGTAGCTTAGCAAGTAATAATAATAATGATAATAATAATAATAATAATAATAATAATAATAATAATAATAATGAGATATCTCAAGGAGATTTTCTATTCCCAGGAAGTGAAATAAAGATAAATTACTTAAAATGTTACTTTTCATCATTGCTGCTACTTATAAAAGTCCACTTAAGGACCTACTTTCATAGCAGAGATCAATAAATATACTACCTGCATTGGACGTTCAGTAACTGCTACTTTAAAGGTTGAAAAGCCGCTCATGAATGGCAAAGGCTAGGGACAATGACAATGCCATAGAGACTAGCCATCTATACATATGATCAGCGCCCAAGGACAGTCTCCAACCAAGATAAGACCAGGGAGGGCCAGGCAATGGCTGCTGATGACTCACCAGGTAGACCTATGGAGCACCTGCTAGTTTCAAGCCTTAAAGGCCGCTCATGAATGGCAGAGGCAAGGGACAGTGACTATCCTAGAAACTGACTACATATACACATAATCAGCGCCGAAGGCCTCTCTACACCCAAGATAGGACCATGGAGGGCCAGGCAATGGCTGCTGATGACTCAGAGGTTGGACCTATTGGCTCCCCCGAAGTCCCAATCCTTAGCTCACAAGGATGGTGAGGTTGCAGACACTAAAAGAAACTATCTAACTTGAAGAACGTTTCCAAAGCTATTTGTATGTAGCCCAACCAATACTGATAACCTACTATATTGATCTTTTCCTTCAGCGATGCTACTTAAGCCTACTTAAGTAGCCGTTACTTGGTGAAAATCTGAAAATCATACTATATCAATCAGTTTCAGTCTTGGCGTTACTTCGTAAAATCCATGGAAACATTCTGGTTTTATGTTAATATAGGATAAGTTCCTTCTCAAACATTGACAAAACTCAAAATGCTACTTTTCCAGTGATAAATCTATAAAGGTAAAGTTCAGCATATTGCTTATAGTAAGGTAGTTCTCAATTGTGCTGCTTTTTATGTATAAATACGTCATTTTTTGCTGATATTTCCTCTAGAAGAAACCTTACCAAAAAATAGGGCAATGGCGTCCACACTTGTCTCTCTCTCTCATTGTTATTTCTGAAGTAATAATGCAGAAATGTTGTTATTTCTGAGGTAATTAAGCAGAAATGTTGTTATTTCTGAGGTAATTAAGCAGAAATGTCGTTATTTCTGAGGTAATTAAGCAGAAATAGTGTTATTTCTGAGGTAATTAAGCAGAAATAGTGTTATTTCTGAGGTAATTAAGCTGAAATGTTGTTATTTCTGAGGTAATTAAGCAGAAATGTTGTTATTTCTGAGGTAATTAAGCAGAAATAGTGTTATTTCTGAGGTAATTAAGCAGAAATGATGTTATTTCTGAGGTAATTAAGCAGAAATAGTGTTATTTCTGAGGTAATTAAGCAGAAATGTTGTTATTTCTGAGGTAATTAAGCAGAAATAGTGTTATTTCTGAGGTAATTAAGCAGAATAGTGTTATTTCTGAGGTAATTAAGCAAAAATAGTGTTATTTCTGAGGTAACTAAGCCAACATAATGTTATTTCTGAGGTAATTAAGCCAAAATAATGTTATGTCTGAGGTAATTAAGCAGGACTAATGTTATTTATGAGGTAATTAATCAGATCTATCGTTATTTCTGATGTAATTAAGCAGAACTATTGTTATTTCTGAGGTAACTAAGCCAAAATAATGTTATTTTTGAGGTAATTAAGCAGAAATAATGTTATTTCTGAGATAATTAAGCAGGACAATTGTTATTTCTGATGTAATTAAGCAGAGCTATTGTTATTTCCAAGGTAATTAAGCAGGACTATTGTTATTTCTGAGGTAATTGAGCAGAAATAATGTTATTTCTAAGGTAATTAAACATAACTTCCATTACATACACACGAGACTTAGTAATGTAATTCATCTAAGTCGAGGATTGAATATAATTCATTCGTGTTTCGTACGAATTAAGAGTTGTTATGAGTTTGAGTGAAGTGGGGAAAGGAGTTTTACATTTCCGCTTTGTCTAGAGTACCTCTGAGTTTTCTAATTATCTGTTTTTTTTTTTTTTTTTTTTTTTTTTTTTTTTTTTTTTTTTTTTTTAATATTATTTGCTTCATTTTTGAAGGGATATGAATGAGGGATTGAAAGGCTGGTTATTCATCTGTTTATTCATATGTTTATTCATTTACTTAATAGATTACTCATCTAGATATTTAGTGAAGGGTATATTTCTAAAACTATAAATTGTAAAATTATCGATACGAATTTAATAAGATATAAACCTTTCAAATGATTCTTGGAGAGAGAGAGAGAGAGAGAGAGAGAGAGAGAGAGAGAGAGTCTTTCCTCTCTCTCTCCCTCTACAGGATGCAGATGTAGTCCCGAACAGACAAATGGAAGGCTTTTCAAAATACTTCGGTCAATGACGTATAAATTAAACCTGAATGAACGATACTTTCTGGAAAGTGTCCCTGGTGTCATAATACTTCGGTCGTAGACGTATATATTGAACCAGGGTGAGCGATACATTCTGGAAAGTGTCCTTAATGTCGTAAATCGTTTCAAAATACTTCGGTCAATGACGTACAAATTGAACCAGGGTGAACGATACATTCTGAAAAGTATCCTTAATATCATAAGGCGTTTCAAAATACTTCGGTTATTGACGTGCAAATTAAACCAAAGTGAACGATACATTATGACAAATGCCCCAAATAATTTTATTTCTATAATCTCTCGTATCCGGAGTTCCGTCCGTATCCTTCGCGTCCTACAGATGTTCAGCGGAGGAGAGCAATTGGAATGTAGGATTCAGGAAGGATGTCATCCTTCTAATACTTATAATCCTGCCAATTCTTTTGCTAGTACTTTTTCCATTTCTGCTATTAGGATACTTGGAGTTATAGCATTCTCCTGACAGTTTTTTTTTTTTTAGCTTAGGGTTGTCTCTTGGGTTGTAATACTACTACTACTACTACTACTACTAATAATAATAATAATAATAATAATAATAAAAGAAGTAGTAGTAGTAATAATAATAATAATAATGATAAAAATAATAATAATACTAATAGTAGTAGTAGTGGTAGTAGTAGTAGTAGTAATAGAATTATAACCACAACAACAATTATTATATATAAATTTACACACACACACACACACACACACATATATATATATATATGTGTGTGTGTGTGCGTGTAAATGTGTGTGAGCGTGTGTGTATGTGTGTACGTATGCTCATATTTACTAACATACACGCATGAATCACCTCACCAAACTGGCAACACGAGCGGCAACTGAATATATTTAAAAATACCGAATAAAAACAACGTATTTTAAATGGTCAATGCCTCTCGTAAAGAGAGAGAGAGAGAGAGAGAGAGAGAGAGAGAGAGAGAGAGAGAGAGAGAGAGAGAGAGAGAGAGAGAATTTCCCACCAAAAAACCTTAATATTTCCGGCGATTTTGCGCATGCGTTGACCGAAGGGGGCGGAGCCCATATTAGCCTAAGGGGCGGAGTCTAATATCCTCAGGGGCGGAGCCTAAAATTGCCTAAAGATATCTGCCTTGAATTGCTGTCCAAAACTACACACGTATATACACAAAAAACGCTTATAATACACACAAGTATATACGGTGTATGCTATGTCACTGTCATGCAAGTTTCCTGGACCCAGGGTTCGATTCCCCGGCCGACTAAAAGCTGTTGTCTTTGAGTGGTTCCGCCTTGGGTCTCTGATCCTGATGTATAAGAGAGAATATAGACATTATATATATATATTATTATTATTATTATTATTACTATCCAAGCTACAACCCTAATTGAAAAAGCAAGATGCTATAAGCCCAGGGGCTCCAACAGGGAAAAATAGCCCAGTGAGGAAAGGAAATAAGGAAATAAATAACTGAAGAGACAAATTAACAATAAATCATTCTAAAAAAAGTAATGTCAAAAGAGATATATCATATATAAACTATTAACAACGTCAACAACAAATATGTCATATATAAACTATAAAAAGACTCATGTCCGCCTGGTCAACAAAAAAGCATTTGCTCCAACTTGAACTTTTGAAGTTCTACTGATTCAACAACCCGATTAGGAAGATCATTCCACAACTTGGTAACAGCTGGAATAAAACTTCTAGAGTACTGCGTAGTATTGAGTCTTATGATGGAGAAGGCCTGGCTATTAGAATTAACTGCCTGCCTAGTATTACGAACAGGATTAGAATTGTCCAGGGAGATCTGAATGTAAAGGATGGTCAGAGTTATGAAAAATCTTATGCAACATGCATAATGAACTAATTGATCGACGGTGCCAGAGATTAATATCTAGATCAGGAATAAGAAATTTAATAGACCGTAAGTTTCTGTCCAACAAATTAAGATGAGAATCAGCAGCTGAAGACCAGACAGGAGAACAATACTCAAAACAAGGTAGAATAAAAGAATTAAAACATTTCTTCAGAATAGATTGATCACCGAATATCTTAAAAGACTTTCTCAATAGCCAATTTTTTGTGCAATTGAAGAAGACACAGACCTTATATGTTTCTCAAAAGTAAATTTGCTGTCAAGAATCACGCCTAAAATTTTGAAAGAGTCATACAAATTTAAAGAAACATTATCAATACTGAGATCCGGATGTTGAGGAGCCACCGTCCTTGACCTACTTACAATCATACTTTGAGTTTTGTTAGGATTCAACTTCATACCCCATAATTTGCACCATGCACTAATTTTAGCTAAATCTCTATTAAGGGATTCACCAACCCCAGATCTACATTCAGGGGATGGAATTGATGCAAAGAGAGTAGCATCATCTGCATATGCAACAAGCTTATTTTCTAGGCCAAACCACATGTCATGTGTATATAGTATGAAAAGTAATGGGCCAAGAACACTACCCTGTGGAACACCGGATATCACATTCCTATACTCACTATGGTGCCCATCAACAACAACTCTTTGAGATCTACTACTTAAAAAATCAATAATAATGCTAAGAAACGACCCACCCACTCCCAAACTGTTTCAGTTTGAAAACAAGGGCCTCATGATTAACACGGTGGGGATACCTTAACGTGGTAAAAGGGTTTGCGTATCGCCATGATCAGCAAAGGTGTACTAGTCAGGGCC
>NC_090758.1:16077931-16080431 GCF_036898095.1 Palaemon carinicauda
CTGTAATTGTTCAGAGGCTACTTTCCTCTTGGTAAGGGTAGAAGAGACTATTTAGCTATGGTAAGCAGCTCTTCTAGGAGAAGGACACTACAAAATCAAACCATTTTTCTCTACCCTTACGTAGTGCCATAGCCTCTGTATAATGGTCTTCCACTGTCTTGGATTAGAGTTCTCTTGCTTGCAGGTACACTTGGGCACACTATTCTATCTTATTTCTCTTCCTCTTTTTATCTTTTTTGTTAAAGTTTTTATAGTTTATATATGAGATTTTAATGTTGTTACTGCTCTTGAAATATTTTATTTTTCCTTGTTTCCTTTTCTCACTGAGCTATGTTCCCCGTTGAAGACCCTGGCCTTATAGCATCCTGCTTTTCCAACTAGGCTTGTAGCTTATCAAGTAATAATAATAATAATAATAATAATAATAATAATAATAATAATAATGATATGTCCATTGTAGTTTTTTACTGTCATGTGTATTCAGTAGTTCATGAGAAGAACACCAACAATACTGCCATTGCTTTAAATGTTTTGTAGAGTTGCAATATCAGTCAATAATAGTAAAAGAGTGTGAATCTGATCTTGCTGAAATCAAGTGATGTTTAATTTGACCTTTAAAGATAAAAAAAGAGGTCTAAAGGTCATTTTATTTTAAAACCCATATTATTATTATTATTATTGTTATTATTATTATTATTATTAATATTATTATTATTATTATTATTATTATCATTATTATTATCATTATAATTATGACATTCTAAGCTACAACCCTAGTTGGCAAAGCAGGATGCTATAAGCCCAGGGGCCCCAACAGGGAAAATAGCCCAGTGAGGAAAAGCAACAAAGAAAAATAGAATATTTCAAGACGATTGACATTAAACTAAAGATCTATATAAACTATAAAAACTTTAACAAAACAAGAGGAAGAGAAATAAGATGGGACAGTGTGCCGAGTTTACCCTCAAGCAAGAGAACTCTAACCCAAAACAGTGGAAGACCATGGTACAGAGGCTATGACACTACCCAAGATTAGAGAACAATAGTTTGATTTTGGAGTGTCCTTCTCCTAGAAGAGCTGCTTACCATTGCTAAATAGTCTCTTCTACTCTTACCTTGAGGAAAATAGCCACTGAACAATTACAGTGCAGTAGTTAACCTCTTGAGAGAAGAAGAACCGTTTGGTACTCTCGGTGTTGTCAGGTGTATGAGGACAGGAGAATATGTAAAGAATAGGCCAGACTATTCGGTGTATGTGTAGGCAAAGGGAAAGTGAACCGTAACCAGAGAGAAGGATTCAATGAAAGACTGTCTGGTTTTCTCTCTGTCAACAATATCAAACCAGTGCGTGTCCATATTCGCTTGAGAGATATGGCCCTCCGAGATTCGGTGACCTTAAACTTTAACCAGCTTGAACTTTGACCTTATCCTTCAAAACTAAGTTTTTTTCATTATTTTGATAAAGATAATTATATTTTTAGCATTGGAAAATTAGGATTTTGGTCTTGGTTTCAAGTAAATTGGAGATTTCGAGGACATATAATAAAAAATCCATTCTGACCTTTCGGGTCACTGTGACCTTGACCTCGACCCAATGATGTTCTGATTTTAATGAGTCATGGAGCATATGTACTGATAATTTCAATTAAATCGGTCAAGTAGTTTTTGTGTAAAGTTAATTAATAAAAAAGGGAATATATTGTTTCATACTACGTCTCTACTGATAATTTTACTTAAATCGGTCAAGCAGTTTTTCTGTACAGTTGATAACAAAGAAAGAAAGAAACAAACACAGACAAAGAAATCTACTAGAAGGACGAATTACATCGCTACTATAAGATATTCTACTCATGCCAGGTAATGTTATCAAAACTCCAACTCTCTCTCTCTCTCTCTCTCTCTCTCTCTCTCTCTCTCTCTCAGTATATACAAATACTATTTCCTATACCGTTTTCCAGTACAAAATTGTCATTGTTCTTAATTTACTCTTGCATATTTAAACCTCTCTCTCTCTCTCTCTCTCATATATTATTTCCCATATAATTTTCATGTACAAATATGTAAGTATGTGTTCAATTTACTCTTGCATATTTAAATCTCTCTCTCTCTCTCTCTCTCTCTCTCTCTCTCTCTCTCATATATTATTTCCCATATAATTTTCATGTACAAATATGTAAGTATGTGTTCAATTTACTCTTGCATATTTAAATCTCTCTCTCTCTCTCTCTCTCTCTCTCTCTCTCTCATACACATATTATTTCCTATATAATTTTCCTGTACAAATATGTAAGTACGTGTTCAATTTACTCTTGCATACTTAAATCTCTCTCTCTCTCTCTCTCTCTCTCTCTCTCTCTCTCTCATATATTATTTCCTTTATAATTTTCATGTACAAATATGTAAGTACGTGTTCAATTTACTCTTGCATACTTAAACCTCTCTCTCTCTCTCTCTCTCTCTCTCTCTCTCTCTGCGTATATAAAATATTTCCCACGCAGTT
>NC_090758.1:16082931-16085431 GCF_036898095.1 Palaemon carinicauda
AATATTAAGAATAGAAATGGTAACGTGTTCGCCTAGCATTTGCATGACAGCAGATCGATCCCAGCCCGGGACCGTGAGTTTAAGCTGTTTACTGGGGAGGCCACTGCTGTGCTTAGGCACCCCGACTGACGTTCTGGTGAGCATCTATTCTGATGATTAATAGAATATGTGTATATAGAATATGGGTAAGAGAAGTAAGATGAATTAAATGGTTAGTATAGTAATAAATTAAGAAATGAAACTGAAATAAAGAATAAAGATGAAAACGAAAGTATGAGAGAGAGAGAGAGAGAGAGAGAGAGAGAGAGAGAGAGAATTTTTAAAACAGCTGATTTTTCTCAACATATTTTGAGATAATGGAATATCTCGTGTTTTTTTACTTTTATCAAAGAGATTTTCTCTCTCTCTCTCTCTCTCTCTCTCTCTCTCTCTCTCTGAGTTAAAATAGTATTCACGGCCTTAGAAATTTTAGCAAAATATAATTTCTATTTTTATTTCTAAATTCTATTATTTGAATCTCTCTCTCTCTCTCTCTCTCTCTCTCTCTGTATGTATGTATGTATATATATATATATACACACACGCACACATCCACACACACACACACACACACATATATATATATATATATATGTGTGTGTGTGTGTCTGTGTATGTATGTATGTATGTATGTGTGTGTATGTGCACCTCAATACCGTACATGATTTGTACATAGCATTAATTCACCCTACTCAATTATATTTCCCACTACACCTTTTCATTAAAAGAACAAGTGTGTCAATTCAATTGACTGGCACCTATTATGCATAAGACGCTGAATACTTTAATTAACAGAGAGAGAGAGAGAGAGAGAGAGAGAGAGAGAGAGAGAGTTAGTTTCCACAAGGCTAATGTTTTTATAACGCTTTTAATAATAGCTTTTTTAAATTGTTGTTCTAATTATGAATGTCTTTGTTCGTGTTTAGTAAACAACTTTGTTCATCTTCAAAAGTTCAAAGTTGCAGCGAATGTTTTTATGTTGAACAGACTGACATAAGTCTTTTTTTATGGTTTATATATGAAATATCTGTTTTAATGTTGTTACTGTTCTTAAAATATCTGATTTTAATAGTTCATTACTTCTCTTGTAGTTTATTTATTTCCTTGTTTCCTTTCCTCACTGGGCTATTTTTTCCGTGTTTGAGGCCTTGGGCTTATAGTATCTTCCTTTTCCAACTAGGGTTGTAGTTCAGCTATTAATAATAATAATAATAATAATAATATATAATAAAGAGCAAGTATATATATATATATACATATATATATATATATATATATATCTTTCAAGTCACGCTGAAAAGCACTGCCAGACATAAAGCTACTCGGTCTCTCCCTATGCCTTTGGGTAGATGAGAGAGAGGGAGTAGCCATACCATGATGAGATAGGGGGTGAATCTTGACTGGTCGCATACAATAGTATTAGCCCAAACGCACGCACACACATGCAGATTCCTAGTTCTTACTCTACCCCTCATTAGACAATCTCTCTCTCTCTCTCTCTCTCTCTCTCTCTCTCTCTCTCGGCGGATGTAGTAAACAGCAACACGGTAAAGGAGTTCAAGAATAAGTTAGACATGATCATAAAAAACTCTAAACGTTTCTAACCAAATCGCTTTCCCCAAGAGCAAATGGAGTCTCCCAGGAAGGACTAAAACGTCTTCGAGAAATCCAAAATCCTCATAAACTCTCTCTCTCTCTCTCTCTCTCTCTCTCTCTCTCTCGGCGGATGTAGTAAACAGCAACACGGTAAAGGAGTTCAAGAATAAGTTAGACATGATCATAAAAAACTCTAAACGTTTCTAACCAAATCGCTTTCCCCAAGAGCAAATGGAGTCTCCCAGGAAGGACTAAAACGTCTTCGAGAAATCCAAAATCCTCATAAACTCTCTCTCTCTCTCTCTCTCTCTCTCTCACACACACACACACACACACACAGCGTGAGACATTATTTGACCCGAGGACCTGCACATTTGCATGTTGCAGAAGGAAGGATGTTGTTGTCTGTTGGCATCTGGGACACGCCCAAATCCAGCCTCTGGTTGGCTAATGTTTCTGAGAGGGTGAGAATAGTGAGACTGAATATAGTGAAGGTGAAGAATGATTGTGATAGTGATGGTGATAATGATGGTGATAGTATTGTGGAAATTGATGAAGAGAGTAATAGTGAAAGTGTTTGTGATATTATTTTTGAGAATGGGTTGATAGTGATGGGGAAAATGATGGTGAAGTAAATGGGGAATAAACTGATGGTGATAGTGGTGGTGAATAGATTGATGGTGATATTGGTGGTAAATAGAATGATGGTGATAGTGGTGGTGAATAGACTGATGGTGATAGTGATGGTGAATAGAATGATGGTGATAGTGTTGCTGAATAGACTGATGGTGATAGTGGTGGTGAATAGAATTATGGTGATAGTGGTTGTGAATAGACTGGTGGTGATAGTGGTGGTGAATAGACT
>NC_090758.1:16092931-16095431 GCF_036898095.1 Palaemon carinicauda
ATAAAAAGCTGACTGTCTTATTCACCAACAAATATTGGTAAACACATAGCCAACTATATTTTTCTCCAAAACACAAAGCCAACTACTTTCTTCTCCAACACACCATGGTAAACACCAAGCTAACTGATTTCTTCACCAAAACACACAGACAAACACAAAGCTAACTATTTTCATCTCCAACACATACTGGAAAAGACAAAGTTAGCTACTTTCTTCTCCAACACACAAACCCAACTATTTTCATCACAAACACACTGACAAACACAAAGCTTTTTTAACCAACACACACTGATAAACACAAAGCCAACCGCTTTCTTCACCAACATACACTGATAAACACTAAGCTAACTTTTTTCCTCTCAAACACAAACTGGTAAACACAAAGTCAATTAACGTATTTTTTCTCCAACACACAAAGCTATTTGAATTTTATTTCTGAGTATCAAGATAAGCTTAAAATATTAGGGAAACAAAAATAAGGGTTGATAACTCATAGGAGTAAGGGTAAGAATAAGAAATGAGGGAAATAAGGAATTAATAAATGATGTCAGAGAGAGAGAGAGAGAGAGAGAGAGAGAGAGGGATGAAACATCAACAAAAGACAGATAAATGGAAATAAGCGAAAATATGATAAATATGAACGCAAATTAAAAATAGGAAACCAAAGGAAAATAAAAAGAGGAGAGAGAGAGAGAGAGAGAGAGAGAGAGAGAGAGAGAGAGAAAATTACGGAGATAAATAAAAGGTAATAAGCGAAAATATGATAAATAAGAACTTAAAATAAGAACAGGAAACCAAAGGAAAATAAAAAAAAGGATAAGAATAGAAGGTAAGAAACGATAAAAAAATAATAAAAGATAAAAAAATAATAATTTTAACAAAGGAAAAAAAAACGTCATAAGAAGATAGAATTTTGCCTTAGGACAGGAAGCTCTTGAGTGGACCTTGAGTTGAACTTGGTACACCCGAAATTCCCAGCAATTTTGGCCCACTATTCTCTCACCCTTTCAGTGACCCGTTGGGAGAGCTCTCCCAAGCCACGTGGCTAACGTAGAGACTGTATGTATGCATACAACTTCATATACGTGTGTATTTATACATAATGTATTCATCTATATTTAAGGTCTAGAACACTAAAGAAACACACACACACATAAGAAAGAGAGAGAGAGAGAGAGAGAGAGGAGAGAGAGAGAGAGAGAGAGAGATGTATTCGAAAGATTTTCAAGGATCACTATATAACATCGCATTGAAATCACCCAATTAATATGACTAAAACATGGAAAAAAAATGTTTAGGATAACTACTTAACTATGCATTGAAATCACCTAAATATTTGATACAACGAAGAAAATTTAAATTACCTCAATGAATGACAACAAAGGACTCCTTGTAGGATCCCCTTAGTCACTCTACAGCAGGAAGGAAACCTAGGATTCAACAACATAATGCTGGGAAAGATATGAACTCGAGTAATCCACAATCCTGCGTAATATTACATTTTCCTGATACGATCAAAATGGCGAAGAGGGTCTCGTTAACTTGCAAAGGTCGTTGCATGTAAAAGAATGGGGAATAATGAGTGAATGGGAAGAGAAGAAGAATTGTGATGATAAGAGGAAATGGGGAAGAAATGACGGATGCATATTTAGGTGGATATAGACAAACGCACATACATACATTCAACCCTTCTCACTTTCTTTCCATTTCCTAACTACAATCCCTCTCACCAGGGTATGACTGCTCCCTCTCCCTTACCCGAGGGATGGGGAGAGACCTGTAATTTTATATAATATATATATATATATATATATATATATATATATAAATATATATATATATACGTATATATAAATATATAATATATATATATATATACAGTATATATACATATATCTATCTATCAATCTATCTATATATATAGTTAAATACTATGTCACTGTCATACCAGTTTCCTGGCCCAGAGTTCGATTCCCCGGCCGGCCAGAAGCTATTGTCTTTGAGTGGATTCCTCCTTGGGTCCCTGATCCCGAGGTATAGGAGAGAATCCAAATATTAATGTATTAAAATATGTGGCTTATTTGAATCTCTCTCTCTCTCTCTCTCTCTCTCTCTCTCTCTCTCTCTGGCCAAACGGAAAGCGAGTAAAATCCTTTATCTTGGGCAATAAAATTGTCAAAATGTGTTGGAGGTAACAGGATACCAAAGCCACCTCTCAGGTACAGAGGCCTACTTAGGCCTAAGGCTTTTCGAAGCCTCTCCATTGTTCGGCTCACAACGTCCATTAGTTTTGCTTGAGCGAAGGGATTATAAAATCATATATATTTTATTTCAGAATGTTTTTTTTTTTTTGGTCAATTTTTCTTTTGATAATCGTTAATTTGATATCCTTAGATTATTTCTATAGTGTTATAGTTTTATAATAATGACATTATATATATAATATATATATATATATATATACATATTCATCATTTACTAAGCTACAAACCTTAGCAAG
>NC_090758.1:16099935-16102435 GCF_036898095.1 Palaemon carinicauda
TGGGGAAAAAACCTACCCACTGTGGGAGACACTTCCCCACAGTGTGGGAAAATCACCAATTGTGGGTAAAATATCACTGTGGGTACGTCCTGAACCAAGACTTGTCGTAACTTACTAAAATATTTTCTCACGCTATTTTACATCTTTTATTTTTTACTTTTTTATCATTTTTTTATCCTTTTTTATCATATTTTTTCTATCCTTCCATTTGCGTGTACATCTGAAGGATTGAAGGATGATTACGTAGGAGTTGATGAGAAGGTCCCTTCTACGTTCGAAGGTTGACCAGTCATGCCCTGGGCACATTCTCTCTCTCTCTCTCTCTCTCTCTCTCTCCCGAGAGACAAAAAGATAGGTAAAGAACGAATATTTCTCTCTCTCTCTCTCTCTCTCTCTCTCTCTCCTGAAAAAAAACAGATATAGGACGAAACCTCTCTCTCTCTCTCTCTCTCTCTCTCTTGAAAGACAAAAAACAGAGATAAAGAAACAAATTCTCTCTCTCTCTCTCTCTCTCTCTCTCTCTCTCTCTCCTGAAAAACAAAAGAAAAGATATAGGACGAAACCTCTCTCTCTCTCTCTCTCTCTAACCATGCTTAGCAATAGCAAGAATGTTTACTGGTGAGACTAAAGGAGTATTTCGCCTAGCATTCGCATGGCAGCAGATCGATCCCAGCCCGGCACTATGAGTTTAAACTGTTTACTGGAAAGGCCACAGCTGTGTTTGGGCACCACAGTGGGAGGTTGGGCTTAACCAGCTGACGTTCTGGTGAGCATCTATTCTGATCAAACAGAAACCAGACATATTAACGTTTATCTAGCACTTTGGTCTATGACTGTTTATAGAAGTTCAAAAGTTCAAACTTGCAGTAAATGTTTTTATGTTGAACAGGATGACATAAGTCTTTTTATAGTTTATATATATGGATTCTGTTTCCTTTCCTCGCTGGGCTATTTTTCACTCTTGGAACCCTTGGGCTTATAGCATCTTGCTTTTAGAACAATGTTGTAGCTTAGGTAATAATAATAATAATAATAATAATAATAATAATAATAAATATAATGATAATAATAATAATAATAAATATAATAATAATAATAATAATAATAATAATAATAATAATACACTTTACACTTTATTTATTCTTATGTACATTCATACAGTAAGAAGCCAATAGGGTTTTTTTTTCCTGCTATGGCATATATAACTAAAAGTAATATTTTGACATTATTAAAAGGACTACATTACTTATCTCAAAATAGACTTTGCAATAAATACTTGAAGTTATTTACTATTTGAAATAGCAACCACAAATATAAACATTAAAGCAGAGAAACAAACACGGCTAACGCACAGAATCATATAAAAACAATTCACCACTTGAGGATTTCATTTACTAATCACAAAATTAAAGCGATTCTTGAATTTTGACTCATTACATATAACTAAATAACAAGTTTGAAAATGAGGCTGGAAAGTCAATTCTATCACCGAACAAATACTAATAGGTAGACAAAGCCAAACGCTTATACCAAACTTTGAGAGAATATTCCGACTGGGGTTCCAGAAGATCATGGGGCAGCTCGTTTAAGAGCTTACATAATAATAATAATAATAATAATAATAATAATAATAATAATAATACATACATACATACATATACCAAGGCACTTCCCCCAATTTTGGGGGGTAGCCGACACCAACAATGAAACAAAACAAAAAGGGGACCTCTACTCTCTACGTTCCTTCAGCCTAACCAGGGACTCAACCGAGTTCAGCTGGTACTGCTAGGGTGTCACAGCCCAACCTCCCACATTATCCACCACAGATGAAGCTTCATAATGTTGAGTCCCCTACTGCTGCTACCTCCGCGGTCATCTAAGGCACCGGAGGAAGCAGCAGGGCCTACTGGAACTGCGTCACATAATAATAATAATAATAATAATCTTTATTTCAGCAGAAGCCATATACAGTTACAATAAGGGTACAGTGATCTTACAACTCTGAAAAATGACAAACCTCTTTTCCACTTCCAAGCGAACTGCCGGAAGATTTATTCTTTTACCGCTTGTTCTGTGTGTGCGTAGGCAACAAAGGCATATCATGTTTTTCAAATAGTTCAGTATTCTTATACAGAACTAGGTGCACAAATTTTAATATATGGTACTTATAGAGGTCATTAAATTTAAGCAATGCTAACGTCTTATACATATCATTTACAGGCAATAAAGGAATATTATTTTCGTCGCGCTGGACCCTCAGAATGTACCGAAGGATGTTATTCATCATCACCTTAATACGGTTCAAGTTGGCTTCAGAAATTCCCCCCCCCCCCAGATTAAGATAATTTGGGTTATGATAGGGTAGACTAGTGATTAGGAAATTGTTAATAACGTTCTCTGCGGCCCTAGAGATGATAGGGAGTAAAAAACACCATGCATTTTACTTATTTTCCTATTTATTTCACTTGCATGAAGAGCAAAACTTAGCCTATTATCAATA
>NC_090758.1:16127435-16134935 GCF_036898095.1 Palaemon carinicauda
TATATATATATATATATATATATATATATATACATATACATATGTATGTATACATATATATATATATATATAAATCTATATACATACATATACAGGGTATATATACATATACATATATATTTGTGTATGTATATATATATATATATATATATATATATATATATATATACTGTATATATATAGGCCTATATATATATATATATATATATATATATATATATATATATATATATATATATATATATATATATATATATATATATCAGCACCCAACTCCCCCACTCCACCCAAGCTAGGACCAGGGATTGCCAGGCAATGGCGTCTGATGACTTAGAAGGTAGACCATTTTCCAGAGTATTATCACCGCCAAGTTTTTTTTTTTTCCATGAATGGTAGAGGCAAGGGTCAGTGACAATGCCCTAGAGACTGACCATATATACATATGATTAGCACCTAAGCCCCCTCTCCATCAAGCCAGGACCAAGGAGGCCCAGGCAATGGCTGCTGATGACTCAGCAGGTAGATCTATAGGCTTTCCCAAACCCTCCATCCTTAGCTCACAAGGATGGTGAGGTTGCAGACACTACAAGAAACTTTGAAGCTTGAGCGGGTTTCAAATCTCAGTCCAGCTGATCACCTATCCGGAGAGTGTCTAGGGCACTGTCACTGTGTCTTCCCTCTGCCATTCATGAGCAGCCTTTAAACCTTTATTAGACCTGTAGTAACCCAGTCTGTTCACACTGAAACTAGATAATGCTCCATTGCCTAGCCTTCCCTGGTCCAGCTTAGGTAGAAAGAGGCCTTGGGTTCTGATCATATGTTTATATAGGCAGTCTCTAAGGCATTGTCCTGCTAGATAGGACAATGTCACTGTCCCTTGCCTCTGCCATTCATGAGGGACCTTCAAACCATTAAACTAAGGCCTATTGTTCCAGCATATCCTCATGTTAAACATACAATAATTCCCTTTATGTTCCCTCACCTAAACCTCTTTTATAAACCTCTAGATAAACTAGCAATAATTCCCATTATGTTCCCATCTTAAACCTCACCTAAACCTCTAGATAAACTAACAATAATTCCTTTTATATTCCCATCTTGAACCTCACCTAACCTCTTTAATAAACCTCTAGATAAACTAGCAATAATTCCCTTTATGTTCCCTCACCTAAACCTCTTTTATAAACCTCTAGATAAACTAGCAATAATTCCCTTAATGTTCCCATCTGAAACCTCACCTAAACCTCTTTTATAAACCTCTAGATAAACTAGCAATAATTCCCTTTATTTTCCCATCTTAAACCTCACCTAAACCTCTTTTATAAACCTCTAGATAAACTAGCAATAATTCCCTTAATGTTCCCATCTTAAACCTCACCTAAACCTCTTTTATAAAACTCTAGATAAACTAGCAATAATTCCCTTTATGTTCCCATCTTAAACCTCACCTAAACCTCTTTTAAAAACCTCTAGATAAAATAGCAATAATTTCCTTTAAGTTTCCATCTTAAACCTCACCTAAACCTCTTTTATAAACCTCTAGATAAACAAGCAATAATTCCCTTTATGTTCCCATCTTAAACCTCACCTAAACCTCTAGATAAACCAACAATAATTCCCTTTACATCTCCATCTTAAAACTCACCTAAACCTCTTTTATAAACCTCTAGATACACTAGCAATAATTCCCTTTATTTTCCCATCTTAAACCTCACCTAAACCTCTTTTATAAACCTCTAGATAAACTAGCAATAATTCTCTTTATATTCCCATCTTAAACCTCACCTAAACCTCTAGATAAACTAGCAATAATTCCCTTTATGTTCCCATCTTAAACCTCACCTAAACCTCTTTTATAAACCTATATATAAACCAACAAAAAATCCCTTTATATCCCCATCTTAAACCTCTTATAAACCTCTAGATAAACTAGCAATAATTCCCTTTATGTTCATATCTTAAACCTCACCTAAACCTCCTTTACGAACCTCTAGATAAACTAGCAATAATTCCCTTTATGTTCCCATCTTAAACCTCACCTAAACCTCTTTTACAAACCTCTAGATAAACTAGCAATAATTCCCTTTATGTTCCCATTTTAAACCTCACCTAAACCTCTTTTACAAACCTCTAGATAAACTAGCAATAATTCCCTTTATGTTCCCATCTTAAACCTCACCTAAACCTCTTTTATGAACCTCTAGATAAACTAGCAATAATTCCCTTTATGTTCCCATCTTAAACCTCACCTAAACCTCTTTTATAAAAATCTAGATAAACTAGCAATAATTCCCTTTATGTTCCCATCTTAAACCTCACCTAAACCTCTTTTATAAACCTCTAGATAAACTAGCAATAATTCCCTTTATGTTCCCATCTTAAACCTCACCTAAACCTCTTTTATAAACCTTTAGATAAAATAGCAATAATTCCCTTTAAGTTCCCATCTTAAACCTCACCTAAACCTTTTTTACAAACATCTAGATAAACTAGCAATAATTCCCTTTATGTTCCCATCTTAAACCTCACCTAAACCTCTTTTACAAACCTCTAGATAAACTAGTAATAATTCCCTTTATGTTCCCATCTTAAACCTCACCTAAACCTCTTTTATAAACCTCTAGATAAACTAGTAATAATTCCCTTTATGTTCCCATCTTAAACCTCACCTAAACCTCTTTTACAAACCTCTAGATAAACTAGCAATAATTCCCTTTATGTTCCCATCTTAAACCTCACCTAAACCTCTTTTACAAACCTCTAGATAAACTAGCAATAATTCCCTTTATGTTCCCATCTTAAACCTCACCTAAACCTCTTTTACAAACCTCTAGATAAACTAGCAATAATTCCCTTTATGTTCCCATCTTAAACCTCACCTAAACCTCTTTTACAAACCTCTAGATAAACTAGCAATAATTCTCTTTATTTTCCCATCTTAAACCTCACCTAAACCTCTTTTATAAACCTCTAGATAAACTAGCAATAATTCCCTTTATGTTCTCATCTTAAACCTCACCTAAACCTCTTTTATAAACCTCTAGATAAACTAGCAACAATTCCCTTTATGTTCCCATCTTAAACCTCACCTAAACCTCTTTTATAAACCTCTAGATAAACTAGCAATAATTCCCTTTATGTTCCCATCTTAAACCTCACCTAAACCTCTAGATAAACTAGTGATAATTCCCTTTATGTTTCCATCTTAAACCTCACCTAAACCTCTTTTACAAACCTCTAGATAAACTAGCAATAATTCCCTTTATGTTCCCATCTTAAACCTCACCTAAACCTCTTTTACAAACCTCTAGATAAACTAGCAATAATTCCCTTTATGTTCCCATCTTAAACCTCACCTAAACCTCTTTTACAAACATCTAGATAAACTAGCAATAATTCCCTTTATGTTCCCATCTTAAACCTCACCTAATCCTCTTTTATAAACCTCTAGATAAACTAGCAATAATTCCGTTTATGTTCCCATCTTAAACCTCACCTAAACCTCTTTTATAAACCTCTAGATAAACTAGTAATAATTCCCTTTATGTTCCCATCTTAAACCTCACCTAAACCTCTTTTACAAACCAGATAAACTAGCAATAATTCCCTTTATGTTCCCATCTTAAACCTCACCTAAACCTCTTTTACAAACCTCTAGATAAACTAGCAACAATTCCCTTTATGTTCCCATCTTAAACCTCACCTAAACCTCTTTTACAAACCTCTGGATAAAACAGCAATAATTTCCTTTAAGTTTCCATCTTAAACCTCACCTAAACCTCTTTTATAAACCTCTAGATAAACTAGCAATAATTCCCTTTATGTTCCCATCTTAAACCTCACCTAAACCTCTAGATAAAATAGCAATAATTTCCTTTAAGTTTCCATCTTAAACCTCACCTAAACCTCTTTTATAAACCTCTAGATAAACTAGCAATAATTCCCTTTATGTTCCCATCTTAAACCTCGCCTAAACCTCTAGATAAACTAGTAATAATTCCCTTTATGTTTCCATCTTAAACCTCACCTAAACCTCTTTTATAAACCTCTAGATAAACCAACAATAATTCCCTTTATATTCCCATCCTAAACCTCACCTAAACCTCTTTTATAAACTAGCAATAATTCCCTTTATGTTCCCTCACCTAAACCTCTTTTATAAACCTCTAGATAAAATAGTAATAATTCCCTTTATAATCCCATCTTAACCCTCACCTAAACCTCTTTTATAAACCTCTAGATAAACTAGCAATAATTCCCTTCATGTTCCCATCTTAAACCTCACCTAAACCTCTTTTATAAACCTCTAGATAAACTAGCAATAATTCCCTTCATGTTCCCATCTTAAACCTCACCTAAACCTCTTTTATAAACCTCTAGATAAACTAGCAATAATTCCCTTCATGTTCCCATCTTAAACCTCACCTAAACCTTTTATAAACCTCTAGGTAAACTAGCAATAATTCCCTTTATGTTCCCATCTTAAACCTCACCTAAACCTCTTTTATAAACCTCTAGATAAACTAGCAATAATTCCCTTTATATCCCCATCTTAAACCTCACCTAAACCTCTAGATAAACTAGCAATAATTCCCTCTATATTCCCATCTTAAATCTCACCTAAACCTCTTTTACAAACCTCTAGATAAACTAGCAATAATTCCCTTTATGTTCCCATCTTAAACCTCGCCTAAACCTCTAGATAAACCAACAATAATTCCCTTTATATTCCCATCTTAAACCCCACCTAAACCTCTTTTATAAACCTCTAGATAAACCAACAATAATTCCTTTTATGTTCCCATCTTAAACCTCCCCTAAACCTCTCTTATAAACCTCTAGATAAACTAGCAATAATTCCCTTTATTTTCTCATCTTGAATCTCACCTAAACCTCTTTTATAAACCTCTAGATAAACTAGCAATAATTCCCTTTATGTTCCCATCTTAAACCTCACCAAAACCTTTTATAAACCTCTAGATAAACTAGCAATAATTCCCTTTATGTTCCCATCTTAAACCTCACCTAAACCTTTTGTAAACCTCTAGATAAACTAGCAATAATTCCCTTTTTGTTCCCATCTTAAACCTCACCTAAACCTCTAGATAAACTAGCAATAATTCCCTTTATGTTCCCATCTTAAACCTCACCAAAACCTTTTATAAACCTCTAGATAAACTAGCAATAATTCCCTTTATGCTCCCATCTTAAACCTCACCTAAACCTTTTGTAAACCTCTAGATAAACTAGCAATAATTCCCTTTATGTTCCCATCTTAAACCTCACCTAAACCTCTTTTACAAACATCTAGATAAACTAGCAATAATTCCGTTTATGTTCCCATCTTAAACCTCACCTAAACCTTTTATAAACCTATAGATAAACTAGCAATAATTCCCTTTTTGTTCCCATCTTAAACCTCACCTAAACCTTTTGTAAACCTCTAGATAAACTAGCAATAATTCCCTTTATTTTCCCATCTTAAACCTCACCTAAACCTCTTTTATAAACCTCTAGATAAACTAGCAATAATTCCCTTAATGTTCCCATCTTAAACCTCACCTAAACCTTTTATAAACCTATAGATAAACTAGCAATAATTCCCTTTTTGTTCCCATCTTAAACCTCACCTAAACCTTTTGTAAACCTCTAGATAAACTAGCAATAATTCCCTTTTTGTTCCCATCTTAAACCTCACCTAAACCTCTAGATAAACTAGCAATAATTCCCTTTATGTTCCCATCTTAAACCTCACCAAAACCTTTTATAAACCTCTAGATAAACTAGCAATAATTCCCTTTATGCTCCCATCTTAAACCTCACCTAAACCTTTTGTAAACCTCTAGATAAACTAGCAATAATTCCCTTTATGTTCCCATCTTAAACCTCACCTAAACCTCTTTTACAAACATCTAGATAAACTAGCAATAATTCCGTTTATGTTCCCATCTTAAACCTCACCTAAACCTTTTATAAACCTATAGATAAACTAGCAATAATTCCCTTTTTGTTCCCATCTTAAACCTCACCTAAACCTCTTTTACAAACATCTAGATAAACTAGCAATAATTCCCTTTATGCTCCCATCTCAAACCTCACCTAAACCTTTTGTAAACCTCTAGATAAACTAGCAATAATTCCCTTTTTGTTCCCATCTTAAACCTCACCTAAACCTCTTTTACAAACATCTAGATAAACTAGCAATAATTCCCTTTATGTTCCCATCTCAAACCTCACCTAAACCTTTTGTAAACCTCTAGATAAACTAGCAATAATTCCCTTTTTGTTCCCATCTTAAACCTCACCTAAACCTCTAGATAAACTAGCAATAATTCCCTTTATGTTCCCATCTTAAACCTCACCAAAACCTTTTATAAACCTCTAGATAAACTAGCAATAATTCCCTTTATGTTCCCATCTCAAACCTCACCTAAACCTTTTGTAAACCTCTAGATAAACTAGCAATAATTCCCTTTTTGTTCCCATCTTAAACCTCACCTAAACCTCTAGATAAACTAGCAATAATTCCCTTTATGTTCCCATCTTAAACCTCACCAAAACCTTTTATAAACCTCTAGATAAACTAGCATTAATTCCCTTTATGTTCCCATCTTAAACCTCACCAAAACCTTTTATAAACCTCTAGATAAACTAGCAATAATTCCGTTTATGTTCCCATCTTAAACCTCACCTAAACCTTTTGTAAACCTCTAGATAAACTAGCAATAATTCCCTTTTTGTTCCCATCTTAAACCTCACCTAAACCTCTAGATAAACTAGCAATAATTCCCTTTATGTTCCCATCTTAAACCTCACCAAAACCTTTTATAAACCTCTAGATAAACTAGCAATAATTCCCTTTATGTTCCCATCTTAAACCTCACCTAAACCTCTTTTATAAACCTCTAGATATACTAGCAATAATTCCCTTTATGTTCCCATCTCGAACCTCACCTAAACCTCTTTTAAAAACCTCTAGATAAACTAGCAATAATTCCCTTTATGTTCCCATCTTAAACCTCACCAAAACCTTTTATAAACCTCTAGATAAACTAGTAATAATTCCCTTTATGTTCCCATCTTAAACCTCACCTAAACCTCTTTTATAAACCTCTAGATAAACCAACAATAATTCCCTTTATGTTCCCATCTTAAACCTCACCTAAACCTCTTTTACAAACCTCTAGATAAACTAGCAATAATTCCCTTTATGTTCCCATCTTAAACCTCACCTAAACCTCTTTTACAAACCTCTAGATAAACCTACAATAATTTCCTTTATGTTCCCATCTTAAACCTCACCTAAACCTCTTTTATAAACCTCTAGATAAACTAGCAACAATTCCCTTTATGTTCCCATCTTAAACCTCACCTAAACCTCTAGATAAAATAGCAATAATTTCCTTTAAGTTTCCATCTTAAACCTCACCTAAACCTTTTATAAACCTCTAGATAAACCAACAATAATTCCCTTTATGTTCCCATCTTAAACCTCACCTA
>NC_090758.1:16140993-16143493 GCF_036898095.1 Palaemon carinicauda
GTGCAACAGAGAAAAATAGACCAGTGAGGAAGGGAAACAAGGAAATAAATAAAGTACAAGAGAAGTAATAAATAATCAAAATAAAATATATTAAGAATAGTAACAACATTAAATTTCATCTTCCATATACTATATAGGCTATAAAAACTTAAACCAAAGGAAGAGAAATAAGATAGAACAGTGTGCCCGAGTGAACCCTCAAGCAAGAGAACTCTAACCCAAGAAAGTGGAAGACCATGGTACAGAGGCTATGGCACTCCCCAAAGACTAGAGAACATTAGTTTGGTTTTGGAGTACTCTAGAAGTTTTATTCCAGCTGTGACCAAGTTTTGGAATGATCTTCCTAATCGGGTAGTTGAATCGATAGAACTTCAAAAGTTCAAACTTGCAGCCAATGTTTTTATGATGAACAGGCTGACATAAGTCTTTTTATAGCTAATATATGAAATATCTGTTTTAATGTTGTTAATGTTTTTAAAATATTTCATTTCAATCCTTCAGTACTTCTTATACCGTTTATTTTATTATTTCCTTTCCTCACTGGGCTATTTTTCCCTGTTGGAGCCCTTTGGCTTTTAGCATCTTGCTTTTCTAACTAGGGTTGTAGCTTAGCCAGTAGTAATAATAATAATAATAATAATAATAATAATAATAATAATAATAATAATAATATTTAGCGGTCTTACTTCTCCCATACATTTATGTGTAGTGTATTTAAAAAAAAATTAAAATATTTATTTCATAATACATTTATATCAATCATTGCTCGTCTGTCAAATTTTGCATTCTTAATTTTTCTTATTATTCCTCTTGGTTTTCATTATCTCTAGTTATCTTTCCAGTTCTTTTTCTTTCAGTTTTTCCTTTATTATCTTTTTCTATCAACTGACAACATAATCGTATCTATGGCCTCCCTGTCAACATTCTTCATAAGTCTACCTTCAATCTTTTGAACATATCTTTTTCTGAACTTTATTGCAGATTTAATGTTTTAGCTTCTAGATATTTGAATGACTAAAATTATTATAATTATTATTATCATCACAATTATTATCAAAATGATAATTATTATTATAAAAAATTATTAAGATTATTACTATTATTATAAAAATCATTATTATTATTGTTCTAATTATTGTAAAAATTATTATTATTATTATTATCATTATTATTAGTAGTAGTCTTATTATTATTATTATTATTATTATTATTATTATTATTATTATTATTATTATCAAAATTACTAAAATTACTATTATCAAAATTACTATTGTTATGAAAATCATTATTATTATTGTTTTGATTAATACTATTATTATTATTACTATTATTATTTTTACTACTATCATAATCACTATCATTAGTATGCATTCACTATATTCCTCTCCATTTCTTGTTCCCAATCTTCTTATTCTTTCATTTCATCGTTTATCAGATTCTTGCAATGCCTGTCTCGACTTCTTGCAACATTGCAACGGGAAAGTTATTGCAATACCAACACGGGTATATTTTGCAATAAATTTCATAATTCTCCCGGTAACTCTACTACTATGTAGCCAACAGTTTTCTTTAAATACAGGTAGATTTAATGGAAAAACTTAACAGCACTAGAGTGGATCCTTCTCTCTGGTTACGGCTCATGTTTTCTTTACCTACACATACACCGAATAGTCTGGCCTATCCTTTCCACATTCTCCTCTATCCTCGTACACCTGACAACACTGAGATTACCAAATAATCTCTAGTTCAAGGGGGTTAACTACTGAACTGTAATTGTTCAGTGGCTACTTTCCTCTTGGTAAGGCAGAAGAGACTCTCTAGCTATAGTAAGCAGCTCTTCTAGCAGAAGGACACTCCAAAATAAAGCCATTGTTCTCTGGTCTTTGATAGTGCCATAGCCTCTGTACTATGTTCTTCCACTGTCTTGGGTTAGAGTTCTCTTGCTTCAGGGTACACTCGAAACACTATTCTAACTTATTTATCATCCTTATCTTTTAAAATTTTTATAGGTTATTTATGAAAGATTTATCTCAATATTTTTACTATTCTTAGAATATTTCATCTTAATTGTTCGTTACTTTTCTTATACTTTATTTTCCTTATTTCCTTATAGCATCTTTCTCTTACAAATAGGGTAGTTGATTAGCTGTTAATAATAATAATAATAATAATAATTCCATACCAAACATGTTAATATTAATAAAAATAAAAATATTAATAATAACAATATTAATAATATTAATAACAACAATATTAATAATATTAATAATAACAATATTAATAATATTAATAATAACAATAATAATAATAATAATAATAATAATAATAATAATAATAATAATGTCAATAGCATACATGTTAATAATAATAATCCTCATCATCATCATTTCCTCTTACGCCTATTGACGCAAAGGGCCTCGGTTAGATTTCGCCAGTCGTCTCTATCTTGAGCTTTTAAAATCAATACTTCTCCATTTATCATCTCCCACTTCACGCTTCA
>NC_090758.1:16145993-16150993 GCF_036898095.1 Palaemon carinicauda
TATGTGTTTTCCTTTCCAAATACTGATGAATATCAGCCTCTTGTATAAGGATTTAATTCTAAGATTACCTAACTGTTTACAAAATTACTTTGGTATTCAGGACTTTTTCCCTTGCTACTTACTACTTCATTATCTCTTTGATGTTTTCTCCTTTCAATTCTTGCTTCCTCATTCTTCGGTTCGTCCCCCCCCCTCTCTCTCTCTCTCTCTCTCTCTCTCTCTCTCTCTCTCCTCTCTCTCATCTCCCTCTCTCCTCTCTCCTCTCTCTCTATAAAAATGTGTTATGCACTTTAATATTGCATTTAAACACTTTTCAGGTATCACAGCTACACTTCAAAATATAGCGATATTGAATCTGGCACATCCTTCTTCGATAAGACAATAGGGAAGAACCTCACAGCTGAGAGCATTGCAAACATTAATAGTAAAAGAGTGAAAATAAATCCGTCAAATACTTCAAGTAAAGAAAATGTAGGCTACAGCAAGATCACGCGATTGTGGGTGATTGTGCAAAAGATATTAAATAACTTTAAATTGCCACGGGAAAGTTTTATTTAAATTTTACTTTTTTGTCTAATTTTTTGTAGCCGGATTATTCAAAGTCGTCTCCTTTTGGCGTGTAAGAGCTCTTAATTTTTCTACGAGGATTATCAGCTGACCAGGCCTGTACTTCAGACGGCCTTGCGTTAATAGGCGTAGGAGATGATGATATACATATAGGCCTAGCTTATATATATATATATATATATATATATATGTATATATATATATCATCCGCTGGTAGTCCACTGCAGAACAAAGACCTCAGACATGTTCTTCCACTTGCGTCTGTTTATACAGTCTTACTATAAAAGTCCACACCTGCAAACTTCCTTAGTTCGTCAATCCATTGTCTTCTCTTCCTTCCCCTGCTTCTTTTGTAATCTCTAGTAACCCATTCTGTTAATAATAGTTGCAAAAGAAGCAGAGGAAAGAAGAGAAGACGATGAATTGACGAGCTAAGAAACGTTGCGGGTGTAGACTGGCATAGGAAGACCATAAACAGACGCAAGTGGAAAGATGTTTGAGGCCTTTGTCCTGCAGTGGACTATCAACGGCTGATGATGACGGTGTAGATATAATTACATACATTCATAAAAACACACATTATATATATACATACATTATTATTATTACTATCCAAGCTACAACCCTAGTTGGAAAAGCAAGATGCTATAAGCCCAGGGTCTCCAACAGGGAAAAATAGCCCAGTGAGGAAAGGAAATAAGGAAATAAATTAATGAAGAGAACAAATTAACAATAAATCATTCTAAAATAAGAAACAACGTCAAAACAGACATGTCATACAGTTTTATATATATATATATATATATATATATATATATATATATATATATATATATATATATATATATATTATATATATATATTCCACTCGTTAAAAACCGCATATACTGTATTTTTCACCTCTAATAAGAAAACCCAAGTTATAAAAATAACCTTTTTATAAAATTGTGATATATATAATTCTATAAAAATACTAAAATCCCAAAAGACTTTAAATAGAATGCCAAAAACGGCTCCAAGTTAGACCTATGTGTACGAAATTATGACATATCTCTCATTAAATAAAATTTCTATGGTTCATTTCCCGCTAAATATATTTAAAATATATAACTGAAATTATGACATATTTCTCAATAAATAAAATTTCTATATTTCATTTCCCGCTAAATATATTTAAAACATATATATATATATATATATATATATATATATATATATATATATATATATACATATATATATATATATATATATATATATATATATATATATATATATATATATAATTAAAATTATGACATATCTCTCAATAAATAAAATTTCTATAGTATATTTCCCGCTAAATATATTTAATATATATATATATATATATATATATATATATATATATATATATATATATATATATATATATATATATATATATACTTGAAGACTTACAAATTTTTGAAATTTAAAAGTTACCTAAAGATCGTATTATAGAAGAAAAAAAATCGTAAAAAGTGTATGCCTATGTTATGGTCAATGTATAAGATGAAAACATTCATTAATAAAGAACATATTTCATAACAATCAGAACAGAGAAGAACAAAAGAGGAGGAGTTATAATGTTCTCCTTTTCTGTTAACGTTTATAGCAACACTTACCCCACGTGGCTTTGGTTAGCAATTTTCCTGTTTCCCCAAAAGTCGTTAGCTAATTTTTGTATTTTCCAGCTCTTCTATATTCTCATCTTGGTTCCTTAAAGTATGCTTCGTTTAGATGGGCTTAATTCATTGTATATATTCTTATATCAGGATTCATAATTTGAGAAACATCACTGATATAGGTTTTGCTATACTTCGTCTACATAAACAGACCAACAACAGTAGGCCTATAGCCAATACTCGCTATTTCATTAATCACTTTAGAACAAGAATTATTAACAATGATAACCCTGTGGTACTGGTACTAGGCTAATCACCAATACACAATTATACACGCACATTATGCAGACATATGCACACATATCTCCTCTGATAGTGGAATAATTATCAATCAAATTAATATCATAGCTATTGAGACTCTTAAAACAGGGATATCATTCAACAACTTTTTGTTCAAATCTCGGTAATTTCTTATGACATTTATCATTGATCTCTACTTTACTAAATTGTTCCTTCCTGGTTTGCATTAATACCTATAATTATTCTTTTTTTTTATTTACGAGGTATATTGTAATTTTTTCGAATATTAAAACTACGGTACAAAATGATTCCCGGGGAAAGTACGGTACAAAATGATTCCGGCGGTCATGGACTATTTGACAAATGTCATAAACATGGGACAAGTTGCCAACCCTTTCAAATCCCGTCTGATCATCCTGCCAACATTACCTACACAATTCCCTTTAAAATGCCCATTCCTACGGCCTCCACAATGGTCAAACAAATCAGGAGAGACTTAATTCTTTCCGCCATATTGAAACTTGCTAATTCTTCCAGTGCACCTGTTTCACCTAAGCACGTTTAATAACATCGTAAACACTACACTCGTATGGCCCTGCTTCGACTAGAACATCACTGTCAATTGATGCCATGTTTATAATGATTAATTAGCGGTAATTAACACTTCGGAGTCAATTAATCACACTATAATCGCCAAAATTGATAAGAACACTAATTTAAAGGCAGCGCGAATATAGTTGCCGCTTGACTGAAGGGGGAAAGAGAGGGTACGCTTCGGTGATTGGCTGAGAGGTAGACTTTGCTCGATGCTGATTGGCTGAAAACGGGGGCTTGGCATGGATTGCGAGGCTGTGATTGGTTAAGATAGGCTCTCTATCTCTCTGTGCAACTTCACAGCAGAATTAACTGGTTATTCTACCGGTGTTTAAAATATAAATATAAATATAAATATATACTGTAAAGCAGATTATTATTATTATTATTATTATTATTATTATTATTATTATTATTAATATTATTAATCTAGTTCATTTGCACCTTCGCTGTGAAATTAACTGCTAATTCTTCGGGTATTTGAAATTTAATTATGGATATATATTGTCAAGCAGATTATTATTATTATTATTATTATTATTATTATTATTATTATTATTATTATTATTATTATTATCATCTAGTTCAATACATTCGCTTGAAGTTACGACAATCAAAACAAAGCCTAAAGTTGTTACTGTAGAAACTTTGATTTGAAAGTTTTTGGAAAAGTTTATATGTTTTAAACGACAAAGGAAAGAAGACTGAAATAAACATTACTTTAAAGGAAATAGATTGATAAAGGCGGGAATGAAACGAAAATTAAGAATAACATAGATATTACAATACTGAGACATATTGATATTGAGGCATGACTAAATGTGTATACTGAGAGATTCTGCGACATATTTTGTACTTAATTTATCGTTGTAATCCTTTGAAAATAAAAATACTATGATTATTTCGTACTTCTTTTCATTTATATGAAAGGCAAACTAGCTAAATTTAACGTATTTTTTAAATACATATTGACAAATTTGGAATAAATCCGTTACCAACCATTTTATTATATATATATATATATATATATATATATATATATATATATATATATATATATATATATATATATATGTGTGTGTGTGTGTGTGTATATATATATATATAATTTATATGTATATATATGTATGTATATGTATATATATATATATATATATATATATATATATATATATATATATATATATATATTATCATTATTATTATTATTATTATTATCATTATTATTATTATTATTATTAGTTAAGCTACAACCCTAGTTGGAAAGAAAGGATGCTATAGGCCTAATGGCTCCAATAGGGAAAATAGCCCAGAGAGGGTAGGTGATAAGGAAACAGATAGATTAGTGTGCCTAAGTGGTCTATTGGAAACATGCATGCCTGTCGATCTGCGTGACTGGGATTCGAGTCCCCCTCAAGCTCTATAGATTCTTGCAGTATCAGCAATCTTACCATCCTTGTGAGCTGTGGATGGGTTATATATATATATATGTCTACCTCACGAGTCATCAGCAGGCATTGCCTAGCCGTCCTTGGTCCTAGCTTGGGTGGAGAGGGTGGATTGTACTGTTGGAATGGGCATTGTCACTATCCCTTGCCTCTGCCATTCATGAAGGGCCTTTAAACCTTTAAACATCAAGCTCGAGAACTCTACCCCAAGACAGTGGATGACCATGGTACAGAGGCTATGGCACTACCAAAGACTAGAGAACAATGGTTTGATTTTGGAGTGTCCTTCACCTAGAAGAGCTGCTTACCATAACTAAAGAGTCTCTTCTACTCTTACCAAGAGGAAAGTGGACACTGAACAATTACAGTACAGTAGTTAACCACTTAAGAGAATAATTGATTGCTAATCTCAGTGTTTAGCCACAGGCACATGACCAGGGCCAAA
>NC_090758.1:16166207-16181207 GCF_036898095.1 Palaemon carinicauda
TATGAAGTCATACGTATGTTTTTAACAGTTAAATATGAAGTGACTTGAAAATTACAAGCAAATATATATTTATTTTGTGTTTGTGAAAACTTCTAAAATTCAAAAATTTGAACTCAATTGGTTGAATGATTACTATATGGACAATCTTGTTTAAGGTAAGATATTAATATCAATACTGATTTGATATTAGATGTGATTTTGGGAGAATGATGATGTTTGTCTAGGGGGTTTAAAGAGCTACTGATGGGTCCTCTGTGTTATAATACAATCAGAATCCCTTACTATATCGTCCCCACCCTTCTATCCGACTCTCATAGTAGTTTTAGAATAGAGGCCTTAATAGTTTCTGTTTCAAGTAAATGCAAAAATACATTTTTTTTTTTTTACAAAAATTAAAATTATATAATAAAAATAAGCATTTCCATAATTCAGTCAACTAGAAAACTAGTAGTTAATATCAGTTGACAAAATAAAAAACTAAAATTTATATGAATTAATGATAAAACTGAAAATTATGATGATGTCGATAAGCATGTTTCCTCAAAAAGCATAAATGATAATAATAATAAAAATAATAATAATAATAATAATAATAATAATAATAATAATAATAATAAAAATAATAATAATAATAATAATTATTATTATTATTATTATTATTATTATTATTATTATTATTATTATTATTATTATTATTATTATTACTTCCCACCCAGTCAGGGTCCACACACTATACCCTACAAAGCCAGCCTTAGCTTCCTCTTACTTCTTCCTACCCAATTACCTAAGTCTATAATCCACTCTGTGATTCTAAGACTTCAACAAGAATTTTGCCTTAAGCCTTAGAAGTTTGCACCAGTGGCCTAGTTACTGAAGATAAATCTCTTTCCTGGTAACTGAGTGACAGTTCTAAGTCTTCAGTCATATCCTGCTTCTTATCGTCAGCTCTGTATGGGGTTTCGTGCTTCTCGGTTTCGAATTTATACTCTACGCGCCGAGCCGTCGTGCTCCATTCTCACCGCATGAACAAACCATCTCTATATGGCTATTCTTTACACCACATACTTGATTCTTCCCTGGACTTCAGGATACATTATAAGTTCCTTGCCATTCTTCTGCATATGTTTTGTTATATATATATATATATATATATATATATATATATATATATATATATATATATATATATATACATATATATATACATATATATATGTATATATACATATATATATGTATATATATTTGCATATATAAATGTATATATATGCATATATATTTGTATATATATATATATATATATATATATATATATATATATATATATATATATATATATATATATATATATATATATATATATACTGTACATACACAATCCCATACATAGTTACACACACACATATATGTATGTATATATATATATATATGTATATATACACATACTTCCATACGTGTATACATATATATATATATATATATGAATATATATATATATATATATATATATATATATATATATATATATATATATATATTTATATCTATATATTTATATATACATATATATATATACATATATATATATATATATATATATATATATATATATATATATATATATATATATATATATACTATACTACACACATATACAGACACATATTTATAGATATATATGTGCGTACAATATATAAATAGATAAATATATACTCCTACATATATATACCTTCCACGAAAAATATTTTAGGCCTAATTCATAATTACTATGAAATTTAATGAGTTGAATAATATTATCTTTATTGCGGTCCTAACCGCTAAGAAACCTTGGTTTATTATTTCCAATCAGTACATATTATAATTATTCATAAACGGTATCTGATTTAATGAGATCGTGGGAGTACTTAATTTCAATGAAGGAACATGTACTGTTCTTTTATGGTTGATAAGTGGAATTTATTATTATTATTATTATTATTATTATTATTATTATTATTATTATTATTATTATTATTATTATTATTTATGTAATTTGTAATGATAATAATAACAATAATAATAATAACAATAATAAAAATAATAATAATAACAATAATAATAATAATTTAGAAATTTGTCTACTTTGTAATAATAATAATAATAATAATAATAATAATAATAATAATAATAATAATAATAATAATTATGATGATGATTGTAATATTCCGAAAATTGTTTAATTTGTAATAATAATTATATTGATAATAACAGTATTCTGAAATATGTCTAATTTGTTATAATGATAATGATAATAATAATATTAATAATAATAATAATAATAATAATAATAATAATAATAATAATGATAATAATAATAATAATAATAATAATAATAAATACAACAACAACAACAACAACAATAATAATGATAATAATAATAATAACAGTATCCTGAAATATGTCTAATTTGTTACAATAATAACAATAATAATAATGATAATAATAATAATAATCCTTCCTTGCAGATGGCGAGCATCGAGGTGTCCCTTGGCTGGAAGAGGCGTCGAGAGGCCCTGCTGGAGACTCTGCCCAGGGCGGCTAGGGACCTCGTCAGGGAGCTGGATGGGCTTCATCAGGCCCTTAGGGATAAGGACAATACTATCCAGTCGTAAGTCGGGTGTCCACTAGGGCATGATGTTCTTATCTCCTATAGTGTATATACTGTATATATATATATATATGTATATATATATATATATATATATATATATATATATATATATATATATATATATATATATATATATATATATTTATATATATACACACACACACACACACACACACATATATATATATATATATATATATATATATATATATATATATATATATATATATATATATATATATGTAGGATCTAATTTGATGTTGTTACTGTTCTTGAAATATTCTATTTTCACTGTTAGTTCTTCTCTTGTTTTTTATTTACTTCATTGTTTCCTTTCCTCATTGGGCTGTTGTTCCTTGTTGGAGCCCTTGGGCTTCTAGCCACTTGCTTTTCTAAGTTTCTATTTTGTTGTTTATTTTTCTCTTGTTTATTTACTTCCTTGTTTCCTTTCCTCATTGGGCTGTTGTTCCCTGTTGGAGCCTTGCTATTCTAAGTTTTGAATCTTTCAAATTTATCTAACTTTTAAATGAAGAGACTTTCAATCTAAGATGATCTAAATCAATACAAAAGTAAAATCTTGTTCAATTCATAAGTTTTGATTCTTCGAGGATTCTTTTTAATTTGAAAATTTAGAATTTTCAAATATAAGGTTTATCGCTCTCCCCTCAAACTGATAACTTTTTTCTGCCTTTTGTGTTTGTATGAATCTGTTTGAGTTTTTGTGACCTTCTTTCACTGAGACTCTTGTTATAAAAGCTTGCCGTCTGTTGAAATAAAGTTAGTTGGAATTACGCCGTCTCTCAGTAACCACACGGACAAAGGTGACCCCGGAATGACGGCATAGTTACAACTGACTTTATTTCATCAGACAGCGAGCTTTTATATCAACGGTTTCAGTGATAGGTCACAAAAACTCCAATAGATTGATACAAGCACATACAGGCAGAAACAAGTTATCAGTGCGAGGGGGAGAGCGATAACGACAATATACAAAATAACAGAAATAATGTTACAGAGTACGAGCGTGTGATACGCGTGTGGTACAGGGCCATTCTTAGCCTGTTAAGCATATTTTTTCCGTTAATATTTAGATTTAAAAACCTAAACACAATTCGTAACTATTTTTTCAAGTTTCTAAATGTTCGTATCATATATTAATGTCTAACTGGATTAAATTCTCAACTATTCCTCAGGTTGAAGACTCAAATCACCAACCTCGGAGGCACTGTTGGGGGAGCCGGGGAAGGAGGTGGAATCCTGACAGAGGCTGAGAAGAAGACAATCCAGGAGAGGCTAAACAAGGTTCAGGGGGAGATGGATGCCAAGAAGGTGGCCATTAAGAACTTGAAGTTGGCACTGGATAAGATTGATATCACAGAGTAAGTTTTAGTACTTGACTTAAACGTTTTTTAAGATATATTAACGAATCTGAGTTAATATGGTAGGATAGAAAACTCTGTGGACTTGGTAGCATGAGCTGGTGCCTTTTTCAGAACAGCCTTTGTCCAGAAACAGTCATAGTTAGGCTCAAACAATTGTTTGTGTTGCTTGAGTGTGTAAGTTATAATTGCCTTAAAAGTTTCTTTTTTAAGTTATACTGACAGATATGAGTTACCAATGCAATGGTAGGATTGAAAACTCTGTGGATTTGGTAACATGAGCTGGTGCCTTTTCAGAACAGCCTTTGTCCAGAAGCAGTCATAGTCAGGCTCAAACAATTGTTTGTGTTGCTTGAGTGTGTAAGTTGTAATTGCCTTAAACGTGTCTTTTTTAAGTTATACAAACAACTCTGTGTTATATAGGCAATGGTAGGATTGAAAACTCTGTGGACTTGGTAGCATGAACTGGTGCCTTTTCAACACGGCCATTGTCCAATTATGGTCAAAGAATTGGTCCTGTTTGAGTGTGGGAGGTTGGTGGGCTCATCTTCTTTTGGATTTCAACATACAAAAAGAGGATTCTGTGGGTGTAGGTCTTGTTTGGGACATGAAGTAGCTACTTTTATTCCTACAAGGCAATCTCTCATGTTAACACCCTAGAACCTTTACCCATTGTGTGATTTGAATTTCAATAGAATATCTCCCATCTGTGGCCACTTACTCTGTGAGAAGATTTAATGTCATCTAGCAAAAATAAAATTATTTTTACTATGTTTTATTGGTGAACAACATGCATTATGCTTCAATACTATAGTATATTTTGATTATTGAAAAAACTTTTTAAATAGGCCTTTTAGCTGTCATAATATGCTTTATTCACTAGCCTCCGGGCTAGTATAGTGGTAACGTGTTTTCCTAGCAATCGCAAGGCGTCAAATCGATCCCCGCCCGGAACCGTGAGTTTAAGCTGTTTACTGGGGAGGATACTGCTGTGGTTGGGCACTACAGTCGGGGGCTGGGCTTGCCCAGCTGACATTCTGGTGAACATCTATTCTCATGAAACCTTTAATCTTTAACAGTAACATCGACGTGAGAATTCGAGCAGCGGAACTTGAATACGAACTGGAGAGGGAAGAATTGAACATCTTAAACCTGAAGGAAGAATCGAATGTTCTGGGAACTCGCCTTCAGGAGAACACCTCCTCGACTACCTCTTCTTCTTCTACCTCGTCAAATGGAGGACAGGGCTCCAAAGTGACCTTACACGCCCTCATGTCGTCAGCGGGAGGAGGGGCCGCCCTAGGAGGAGCTAATCTAGTGACGCTCAGCTTACCCCACACTCCTGGTAACCCGCCATTTCACGTCATACCTCGTCCTCCAATGGGATGTATTATCGACTGGGCTGTTGAGGATACGAAGCTCAAAAAGGGAGACAGGTGAGGAGGATCCTAAATTATTAACTGGATCATATTAATCCATAAATGTTAACTAAATAATGTTAATCCACAAATTTTAACTGGATAATATTAATCCACAAATTTCAACCGAATATTGTTAGTCCACAATTTTTGACCGTCCTCAATTCTTGAAAATCTTTGCAGGCTTCTGGAGGTCTGCATTCTCAGAGTGTTTTTCTAGTTAACGCACGATTTACAACTGAATTTACAATTAGATTTTACTTACAACCTACTAAACATATAAACCAAGGGATTCATAAACGTCCTCAATACTGGAATATTTTTGCAGGCGTCTGGAAGTCTGCACTATGAGAGTGCCTTTCTAGTTAACACACAATTTACAACTGAATTTACAATCAGCTTTTACTTACAACATACTACCAATAACCATTTGGAGGTTGTACAAACATATAAACCAAGGGATTCATAAACATCCTCAACTCTTGAAAATCTTTGCAGGCTTCTGGAGGTCTGCATTCTCAGAGTGTTTTTATAGTTAACGCACGATTTACAACTGAATTTACAATCAACTTTTACTTACAACATACTACCGATAACCATTTGGAGGTTGTACAAACATATAAACAAAGGGATTCATAAACGTCCTCAACTCTTGCAAATCTTTGCAGGCTTCTGGAGGTGAACGGATCCAACGTCGTCGGAGCTGGGTTGGAGATGGTGACGCGTCTCATGGGGGCTTCGAATCACCTGAATTTAGTCATTGCAAGACCGACTGTTGGTGAGCAACTGGGAGAGGTTTTCAGTGACTTATGTGTCTCTTTTTAAGAGAAAGGATCCAACTTATATGTCTCTTTTTAAGAGAAAATATTAAACTTTTTTTCCTATTACTTATTGAAATCTGGCGCTTAAAAATATAAAAAAAAGTGTTGTTGGAATATAATCTATATCATGAATTTTTTAAAAAAAAGATCTATTTGATAAAATATGTGGTTGGATTAAAGTCTATATCATAGCATTAATTTCTTTAAAGATGTATATTTAATCGTCTTTTAATAACTTTTTTTTTTATATAAAAAATTGTTTTTTATATTCTTTTTAAATTTTAACATTAAAATTGTTTATATATATTTCTTTAAATGTTTGCATTGGTATTTTTGTGGTTATTTATATAAATTACGGTAGAGAGAGAGAGAGAGAGAGAGAGAGAGAGAGAGAGAGAGAGAGAGAGAGAGAGAGAGAGAGAGAGAGAGAGAGAGAGAGAGAGAGAGTTACAGGGATTTTGGATGTCTCTAAGACTTTTTAGTCCATCCTGGGAAACTCCACATGCTCTTGGAGAGAGAGAGAGAGAGAGAGAGAGAGAGAGAGAGAGAGAGAGAGAGAGAGAGAGAGAGAGAGAGAGAGAGAGAGAGAGTGTCACAAGGATTTTGGATGTTTCAAAGACTTTTTAGTTAATTCGGGGAGACTCCACATGCTCTTGGAGAGAGAGAGAGAGAGAGAGAGAGAGAGAGAGAGAGAGAGAGAGAGAGAGAGAGAGTGTGTTACAAGGATTTTGAATGTCTCAAAGACTTTTTAGTCCATCAGGGGAGACTCCATTTGCTCTTGGGTAGAGCAATTTGGCTTAAACCTTTAGAGAGTTCTTATGATCTTGTCTAACTTATTCTTGAACTCGCTTACTGAGTTACTGTTTACCACAGTTTACCATAATCAGCAATATCTAACAATACTTAATCCCATCTCTTAATCCCCTCTCCCACCAGGCACTGGAACGTGCGGCAGAAGGTCAGACGGAAGAGTTGAGAAGCAGCTAGAGGACAGGTCACGGGAGGTCAAAGATTTGGTCAGCCGGCTGGATAAGGCGCTGAAGGAGAAGGAAATAATGAAGTAAGTGAAATACATTGCAATGATAATAATGATAACAAACGTTTGCAATGATAACAATGATAACAAACATTTGTAATAATTACAATGATAACAAACGTTTACAATGATAACAAACGTTTGCACTAATTACAATGATAACAAACGTTTGCAATAATTGCAATGATAACAAACGTTTGCACTAATTACAATGATAACAAACGTTTGCAATAATTACAATGATAACAAACGTTTGCACTAATTGCAATGATAACAAACGTTTGCACTAATTACAATGATAACAAACGTTTGCACTAATTACAATGATAACAAACGTTTGCACTAATTACAATGATAACAAACGTTTGCACTAATTACAATGATAACAAACGTTTGCAATGATAACAATGGTAACAAACGTATGCAATGATAACAATGATAACAAACGTTTGCAATAATTACAATGATAACAAACGTTTGCAATGATAACGATAACAAACGTTTGCAATGATAACAATGATAACAAACGTTTGCAATGATAACAATGATAACAAACGTTTGCAATGATAACGATAACAACTGTTTGCAATGATAACAATGATAACAAACGTTTAAAGGTTTAAAGGCCGCTCTTGAATGGCAGAGGCAAGGGACAGTGACATTGCCCTACCAAGCAGGACAATGCCCTAGAGACTGACCATATATACCATATGATCAGCGCCCATGACCCCTCTCCACCCAAGCTGGGACCAAGGAGGGCTAGGCAATGGCTGCTGATGACTCAACAGATAGACCTATAGGCTCCCCCAAACCCCCCATCCTTAGTTCACAAGGATGGTGAGGTTACAGCGACCAAAGGAACTAACGAGTTTAATAGGGTTCGAACCCCAGTCTGGCGTTCACTAGTCAGGGAGGTTACCACATGGGCCACCACAACCCTAATTTTCATCACATTGTTTATCTCAGCTCCTCTGCCATTCATGAGCAGCCTTTAAACCTAAAAACCCTTTGATTATCCTTATTTGCTTTCAAGATTTAAGTCAATATGATTCCTACTCTTCATTTATCAAACTCCAAATTTTCCTTTCCTCGTCAGGAGTGACAACACTCGTCTCAATCATCGAATCAGTTACCTGGAGGAACAAGTTTCAGAGTTGCAGACCTCCCTTCAGAAGATGCGAGAATCCACCCTTGGGCACTCCGAAGGGGAAGCCATTGTGACGACCTCCCATCCAGGAGCTACTGTTATTCAGGTAAGGCTTTCAAATAGAAATAAAAGTGGCTTTCATTATTATTATTATTATTATTATTATTATTACTTACTAAGCTACAACCCTAGTTGGAAAAGCAGGATGCTATAAGCCCAGGGGCTCCAACAGTGGAAATAGCCCAGTGAGGAAAGTAAAAAGAAAAATAAAATATTTTAAGAAGAGCAACGAGATTGAAATAAATATCTCCTATTTAAACTATAAAAACTTTAACAAAAGAAGAGGAGGAGAAATAGGATAGAATAGTGTGCCCAAGTATACCCTCAAGGCAGAGAACTCTAACCCATGACCCATGTAGAGAAAGAAGTTTGTTGTTAAAAATCTCCTATCTAAAGGGTTAATATCATACACAAGATCATCTATTATATAATAAAGTAAAATATATATAACGTAATTTTAACCTTACTGTGTAAGATATGTTTTTATAACTGTCCATCATGTCCTACAATTATCTTAAATATACAAGGAAAATCAAGAAACTGTAGACAGTCCGATTGAAGATATCATAAAGTCTAGTCAATGTCTTTCACTGTCTTGGTTTAGAGTTCTCTTGCTTGAGGGTACACTCAGGCACACTATTCTATCTTATTTCTCTTCCTCTTGTTATTCCAAAGTTTTTATGGTTTATATAAGAAAGATTTATCTTAATGTTGTTACTGTTCTTAATATATTTTATTTTCATTGTTAATTGATTCACTTGTAGGTTCCTTATTTCCTTTCCTCACTGGGCCATTTTCCTTGTTGGAGCCCTCGGATTTATAGCATCCTGCTTTTCCAACTAGGGTTGTAGCTTAGCAAGTAATAATAATAATAATAATAATAATGATAATAATAATCATCATCATCATCATCATCATCATCATCATCATAGTAATAATAATAATGAGCGCTGGAACCATGAATCAAAGCTACAATTGCTCATTCACCTCTTCCAGGTTTTCCAGAAAGGCGACCAGAAGCTAGCAGTTGCTAGCCCAGATGTCAACAACAGTGGCATGGAAAGGGCGCAACAATATCCTACTTTACCTAGGATACGATCCCCAGATTCTTCCATGTCCTCCTCCCCGAGTTCCTCACCCTCAGATGTACCTCTGGGCAGACAGCACCACACCCTGGGGCATGCCAGCTCCAGGCCTACCTCAGCAGCTGACCAAAGAAGAAGGATGCTTTCTCCTCGACCTGAGTCGAAGAATGAGGTAGGGTTAGCATGTTAGATTATCAATCCCAAATGCTCTTTCTTAGCCCGTTCAGTCCAGTACAAGCTAAGTGTTAAAGTTTGCATATCTGTACACCGGGACCTATGAATGATGGCTAGCTTTATTTATACAGTATTGGTGAAATGAAGGGTCAGTTTATAAGTCCTTTTCTTCAAATGTACCTTGTCTCACTCAGAAACAGATATCAAATCCTAGATATCACAATTGCAGTCAAATATTGCTGTTCACTGTTGCATACTGTAGATTAACTGCTTAGGCAATGCTTTCCTTTCCCTTTTTGAACCCTCATTGTTATACATATTCTCTTTTTCCAGGACTCAAGGCCTCCTTCCAGAACCAAGCCAGTTCCTCCAAAGAAGCCTGAACGTCTGAGCTTACAGAGAACAACAAGCATGCAAAGTATGGAGGAACTGCCTACCAATTCCAGGTCATCCAACGCATCCGCAGTGAGAAGCAACGGTGCGCATGCTTGGAACTTGCACGACAATGACCTAGCTTCTCAGGAGGAGAATGATTACGTCCCTCACATGACTTACGACCAAGATCGCCTGGGTTATCGTAGTCGCGAGCACTCATTCGATCGGCTGCAAGAACGCTCGCATTACGCGTCGAGAGACAGGAGCTATGATCGACTCTCCAATGGGGATGGAAGTGTCCGGATGGTTGTTAACAGCAACAGCCCTGTGACTGGTGAACACCTCAGCCGGAGACCTAGTCCTCAAGGTGCTGCTTCAACGACAATCCAAGAAGTAACACCAAGGAGAGGGAATTACAGGTCGCATTCTCCAGACAGTTCCTACCATCTAGAATCAGATCGCATAGACGGGCAAGAAAATGACATTTTCCGGGCTGAGATATACAGTAGTTCTAGTAATACATCTCATTATTCGTCATACTCCCACCAACACCATCAATCAGACTATCATCGTCATAGTCACGGTCACTATCACCTTCAGGCTCCATCAACACCAGTGGCCTCAAGAAACTCAACTCTCAGCGTTCCCGCCAAAAGTCCATGCGGTCACGAGCAGTGGTGTTAGATGGCTTCCAAAAGAGTCTACGAAGCATCTGGAAACACCAATCGTGTATTATTCAAAATGCAGAATAACAAATTCAAACGTTTGCCAAAACCCAAACCCCAATTTAGAAAAAAAATTAGCATTAATTGTGTTTATAACCAGTGAAGTGATAATATTCGAGCTTAGGCCTATCCATTACCAACGTGACTTAACAGGATAATGGCAAGTGAGGTGGTGTTTTACGTCTGGTGATAAATACATCATTCCAGGGGATAGCATTCCTGTAATGGCAGCAACGATACATTCCAAACTACTTTAGTCACCCTTAAGATTACGCGTTACGGAGTAAACATGTCAACAGATTGGGACAGAAAAGTGTTATCGTTATCTATATCATTATCATCATTTTATGATGTCCTATGTGGCTATTGTGAGCTCATTCAAACTAAATTCTAAAGTTTAGTGTAGATATGAGATGTCACTAGTTTTTTGAGTCTGGACCCCATATATTCTTCCCCAGTACAGAAATGTAAATATTGTCAATTGCAGATCTCAGTTTGATTGGAAGTAGTTAGTAGAGTTAAGTTGTGCATTTAATTTTACCGTAATGGGATTTAGTTACAGAAATAAGAATATATAAATAGAGCTTTTAGAATATTCAAAAAGCCATGAGTTTGGCTAGTCCCTTCAGCGCTACTACGTATACTTGTATGTGTTTTACCTTAGAGTAAGAAGCAGAAGCAATGTCCCTGTCGACGTGATATATTTTCCTTCAACCCCTCCCAATGTATAAAAATTGCTTTTCTTGGTTAGGGTAATAAAATTATATAAACGTAGATCTTGATTCTCTTTCTTACTGTAAAGTTAAACACATAGGCCTTCACGTATACAGAGCAGTGCAGAAGGGGCTAGATCTTCTGTAACTTACTCTGATTTTCCTCTATATCATCAATAAACTTGGCTTTTTTATTGTTTCTGTTTTGGTATTTTTGTGATTCCAAATCATTATTCTATACTATTCACTCATGAAGAATCTATTTGATCATATTGCTCTGCACAATTTAAGCTCTACCACTTACCTGAACATAATTGTCAAGAACTACACCATTGAATATGTATTTTGAGAAACTGCAAGTTACCTTGTCATGTATCTTTTGTGATATTTGATGTTCTATATGCTACTGTTGGGATACCACCTAGAAGTATTGATTATTTTGGGGATATTATTGGCTTTTATACAGCAGGGGAACCCTACTCTCTACAGGACCTCCGCAGTCATTTTATCATGTTCGTTCGAAAGCATTCAACATTTCACATCGCATATAGCTCGTTTTTATTATTATTATTACTTGCTAAGATACAATCCTAGTTGGAAAAGCAGGATGCTATAAGCCCAAGGGTTCTACCAGGGAGAATAGCCCAGTAAGGAAAGGAAATAAGGAAAAACTAGAAGAGAAGTTGAAGAACAATGATAACAATAAAATAGATCTTTCATATATAAACTATAAAAAACTATTACTTGCTAAGCTACAACCCTAGTTGGAAAAGCAGGATGCTATAAGCCCAAGGGCTCTACCAGGGGAAATTGCCCAGTGAGGAAAGGAAATAAGGAAAAACTAGAAGAGAAGTTCATGAACAATGATAACATTAAAATAGATCTTTCATATATAAACTACAAAAACATTAACAAAACAAAAGGAAGAGAAATAAGATAGAATAGTGTGCCCGAGTGTACCCTCAAGCAAGAGAACTCATAACCCAAGACAGTGGATGACCATGGTTTATTGTCAAAGATGTATTTACCAACTGATTATTTTGGGGGAAATGATTAGCCTTATTTGCCAGCATAGGTAGGATAGAAAATGTTTAAAATATCAAAGTGACTGTACTGCATTTATGTATATAGTTTCTGTATAGGTAAAGACATCTAATTGTAACTGTAATTGTAACTGTAATCGTAACTGTAATTATCAGATCCTTGATGGTAATATCAAGAAGGTCCTCAACTTACGACCATTCGACTCACAGACATTCGACTTACAACCCTTCGACTTACAAACACTCGGATATGCAAACACAAATCCATCTGAAATTATAAAACTCAAATATTGTATCAAAAGTTCATAATGAAATATTGTAATAAAAATCAATAGTATATAATTCAATGCAGTAAGCAAGACGACATTTGCAATATGGAACGGGACTATTTGTTGACCTTCGCAGTTGCAAATCGTAGGCATCCGAGTTAGGTTAGGCCTACCCTAGGCCAAAATTTGACAGAACTTGACTTATAGACATCTTCTTAAAACTTATTATTAAGTGAAGCCTAACCTAGGACAAAATTCAACAAAATTTGACTTATAAACAGCTTCTTGGAACCTGTTATTAAGTGAAGCCTAGCCTAGGCCCAAACTTAACAAAATTTGACTTATAGACAGCTTCTTGGAACCTGTTATTAAGTGAAGCCTAGCCTAGGCCCAAACTTAACAAAATTTGACTTATAGACAGCTTCTTGGAACCTGTTATTAAGTGAAGCCTAGCCTAGGCCCAAACTTAACAAAATTTGACTTATAGACAGCTTCTTGGAACCTGTTATTAAGTGAAGCCTAACCTAGTACAAGATTAAACCAAATTTGACTTATAAACAGCTTCTTGGAACCTGTTATTAAGTGAAGCCTAGCCTAGGCCCAAACTTAACAAAATTTGACTTATAGACAGCTTCTTGGAACCTGTTATTAAGTGAAGCCTAGCCTAGGCCCAAACTTAACAAAATTTGACTTATAGACAGCTTCTTGGAACCTGTTATTAAGTGAAGCCTAGCCTAGGCCCAAACTTAACAAAATTTGACTTATAGACAACTTCTTGGAACCTGTTATTAAGTGAAGCCTAGCCTAGGCCCAAACTTAACAAAATTTGACTTATAGACAGCTTCTTGGCAGCTATTACGTTTGTAAGTTGAGGAATTTCTCTGTACTTTGGTTGTGCTTTTTATTTATTGTCTACCACAAAAGAAAACTACAAAAGTAAAGAAGAATTTCATGAACTTTTGTGCGAGAACTATCGACCTAAACCAAATATCCCGAACCTAACCTAACCTAGTGTTAAGATGAATCCGTCCCTTAATAATTTGCTCAACTGAAGTAAACATTTGCCCTTAGTATTATACAATCCTCAACATTCAGAGTTGCATATAATGTACAAAATGTATTGTATTGTTTAAACGTGTTAATTTTAGCGTATTGTTAGGATTTTTATGTTACCAGAAATCATGTAAATATAAAACTTTTCCAATTGTGACATAATAAAATGAATTTTGAAACGGAGTGGGTTTTCTTTTCGCATATATAGAGCTGTGATGTCAAAATGGAATTATGATTAATCGCTTATCTCCATAAAAGGTTGTGATTGAAAGTTTGAGAGAGCTTTGACCTCTGTATCTCCATAAAAGGTTATGATTGAACTTTTTGAAGAGCGTGACCTTTTTTGACCTCTGGGAAGACGATAGCAGGTACCAGTTGGTGAAATGGCAAAATTAAAGAAAATATTAGTTTTGTTTTTATAGCATAAAAAAAGTGGGACAAACTTGAACAAATCGGGACAAAACTCACAAAAGTTAAAAGAAAAAAAAAAAAAAAACACGGGACATTTTGTGAACTTTAAAAAGAGTAGGACAGATATTGAAAAGTGGGACTGTCTGACCTTAAGGATTTAAAGGATTTAAAGAATTTTGAAGGACTTAAAAAGGATTTTTAAAGATTTAAAGGATTTTCAAGGATTTGAAGGATTTTCAAGGATTTAAAGTTTTAAAGGATTTAAAGGATTTTAAAAGATTTAAAGGATTTTAAAAATTTAAAGGATTTTAAAGGATTTAAAGAATTTCAAAGGATTTGAAGGGTTTTAAAGAATTTAAAGGATTTTAAAAGGATTTTAAAGGATGTAAAGGATCTAAAGGATTTTAAAAGGATTTAAAGGATTTTAAAGAATTTAAAGGATTTAAAGAATTTTAAAGAATTTAAAGGGCTGTAAAGAATTTAAAGGATTTAAAGGATGTATAGGATTTTAAAAGGATTTTAAGGATTTTAAAAGGTATAAAGGATTCTAAAAGATTTTAAAGGATTTAAAGGATTTTAAAGGTCTAAAAGGATTTTAAAAGATTTTAAAGGATTTAAATGATTTAAAGGATTTTAAAGGT
>NC_090758.1:16186207-16191992 GCF_036898095.1 Palaemon carinicauda
GAAATTGTTGATTGATATTAATTCAATTCTATTTCTTTAGAAACAGCTGAAATTCTCCTACATTTTTGCATGTTCTTGAAAACATTCTTTAACATAAAAGTGAGCATCAAAGTTTGTTTGTTTCTATCTCCCACGAAGAGTATTTACCATTCAGATATATGTATTATATCATTATTATTATTACTTGGTAAACTACAACCCTAGTTGGAAAAGCAGGATGCTATAAGCCCAGGGGCTCCAACAGGGAAAATAGCCTATTGGGGAAAGGAAAAAAAAAAGGAAAAATAAAATATTTCAAGAACAGTAACATGAAAATCAATATTTCCTATATAAACTAAATAAACTTTAACAAAACATGAGGAAGAGAACTTAGATAGAATAGTGTACCCGAGTGTACCCTCAAGCAAGAGAACTCTACCCCAAGACAGTGGAAGACCATGGTACAGAGGCTATGGCACTACCCAAGACTAGAGAACAATGGTTTGATTTTGGAGTGTCCTTGTCCTAGAAGAGCTGCTTATCATAGCTAAAGAGTCTCATCTACCCTTACCAAAAGGGTGAAGAAGAATTGTTTGGTAATCTCAGTGTTGTCAGGTGTATGAGGACAGAGGAGAATATGTAAAGAATAGGTCAGACAATTCGGTATATATGAAGGCAAAGGTAAAATGAGCCATGACCAGGGAGAGGGATCCAATGTAGTACTGTCTGGCCAGTCAAAAGACCCCATAACTCTCTAACGGTAGTATCTCAACTGGTGGCTGGTGCCCTGGCCAACCTACTACCTAGTCTATAAGACATTGACTTTCATGAGAGGTCTCAAGTATGCATTTCAGAAAAAGGAGATTAATAAGATTTGTTTGGCATTACACAAAATCCTTTGATGACTCAATATTCACCTTCTATATGATGTTGTCTTTTTGTTTTTGAGGGGAAATTAAAAATCTGCAATTGATATCACCTAAATCCTACCTTTATCTTTCATTGGAAGAGGAAATTGAAATAAATATCCACAGCTGATATCATATAAGCTTCTATCTTGCTTATAGGTAGTAGGTTGAGATACTACCGCTAGAGAGTTATGGGGTCATTTGACTGGCCAGACAGTACTACGTTGGATCCTTCTCTCTGGTTACGGTTCACTTTCCCTTTGCCTACACAGGCACCGAATAGTCTGGCCTATTCTTTACAGATTCTCCTCTGTCCTCATACACCTGACAACACTGAGATTGCCAAACAATTCTCCTTCACCCATCAGTTAACTACACTGTAAATGTTCAGTGACTACTTTCCTCTTGGTAAAGGTAGAAGAGACTCCTTAGCTATGACAAGCAGCTCTTCTAGGAGAACACTCCAAAATCCAACCATTGTTCACTAGTCTTGGGTGGTACCATAGCCCATAGCCTCTGTACCATGGTCTTCCACTATCTTGGGGTAGAGTTCACTTGTTTGAGGGTACAATCAGGCACACTATTCTATCTTATTTCTTTTCTTCTTGTTTTTTTTTTTTTTTAAGTTTTTATAGTTTATATATGAAAGATCTAATATAATATTGTTGTTGTTCATAAAACATTTTAGTTTCATTGTTTATTAGTTAAACCATTTCCTTATTTCCTTTCCCACACTGGGTTATTTTTCCCTGTTGGATTATAGCATCTTGCTTTTTCCAACAAGGGCTGTAGCCAAGCTTGTAATAATAATAATAATAATAGTAATAGTAATGATGAGGGTAATAATGATAATGATAATAATAATAATAGTAATAATAATTTTATTATTATTATTAATATTAATAATAATAATATTAGTTGTAATAATAATAATAATAATAATAATATTATTATTATTAATATTAATAATAGTAATAATAATAATAATAATAATAATGATAATAATAATAATAATAATAGTAATGATATTGTTTTATTAATATTAATAATAATAATAATAATGATAATAATAATAATAATAATAATAATAATAATAATAATAATAATAATAATAATAATAATAAATCCATGGAGTGATATACCCAAGAGACAAAATATTACCCATATTTAAAAAATTCTTTATTGGTTCATATATAAAGAACATAGATATCTTAGCACTAAAGATATTCAAGTTTGTCTCTCTCTCTCTCTCTCTCTCTCTCTCTCTCTCTCTCTCTCTCTCTCTCTCTCTCTCCATATGTATATATATATATATATATATATATATATATATATATATATATATATATATATATATATATATATGATTACAGAGAGAGAGATCATTGTCATAAGCCATTAATTTGTTTTCAGAATTTTAGAGAGAGAGAGAGAGAGAGAGAGAGAGAGAGAGAGAGAGAGAGAGAGAGAGAGAGAGAGAGAGCCTTTTTTGTAATGTCCACTGATCAATCAAGTAATTACCATATTGATTACAATCACATATCTTTTGACCACACACGTCAATCATGACAATTACATCTCCTAAAATAATTTTCCCCTGAAAACCTATTCACAATCCTGAATGAGAGACTCTTTGCGTCGTGCCACATCATGATGAGAACCGAGACGGGTAATTATATGAATTATGTCCTCATTAAAAGGTATTGAATGTTGTTCTCGATGCTGATTGGTTGACCTGTTTAGGATGCAAGGCTGGAGGTCGCCATCTTTGTTTGTATGCCTCTGGAGGTCGCCATCTTTGTTGTTATGCCTCTGGAGGCCGCCATCTTTGTTTTTAATGGCTCTGGAGGTCGCCATCTTTGTTTCTATGCCTCTGGAGGCCGCCCTCTTTGTTTCTATGCCTCTGGAGATCGCCATCTTTGTTTTTATGCCTCTGGAGGCCGCCATCTTTGTTTCTATGCCTCTGGAGGTCGCCATCTTTGTTTTTAAGCCTCAACGAATTGCTTCTGTTCGTCGTTAGGTGATGTTGTGTCCCTGGAAAAAACATGGAGATAGGTATACACACACTGTATACATGCTCAAACACACACACACACACACACACACACACACACACACATATATATATATATATATATATATATATATATATATATATATATATATATATATATATATTAGTGATGAATGCTTAAGAACGGTTGACAATGCTTAAGTAAATACTAGAGAGAGAGAGAGAGAGAGAGAGAGAGAGAGAGAGAGAGAGAGAGAGAGAGAGAGAGAGGGGGGGGGGGGGAGAGAGAGAGAGAGAGACTCACCCATTCTGTTTCACTGGTTTGTGTCCATCCTTCGTGGAGCTATGTCCCTCTAAGGCTTCGACGGTCTCCAACATGGGCCTTCCTTTGGTCTCGGGGAGGGGCAGCAACAGGAAACTGGCCACTATAGATGATATTCCGAAGATCACAGAAGGTACCCATGGTATAAGGGGTGCCTGGGAAACCAAAATGTATATGTGAAACTTTGGGATAAGGCTTGTTGAATTTTACAGAAAATATCATTTGACATACAGCACTTCGTAAAATAAGTAGAAATGCTTTAGATCACGTGTTTACAAGCTCAGAGACTTTGTATAACAGACAGCGTTGCCCAGAGTTTATTCTTCTGGTAAACACGGCATTACCTGCTACATCCTACAGCTGTCAGATGTCTACTTAGCTTCCTGGTAAAGTATACCAGTTTTAATGAAGCTAGCAGAACCAACCTGATCTAAAACACTTCTTTCTGCAGTTTCTACCATTCAGAATGCACATTTATTCTACAGTTGCACCAATTTTGAAAACAAATATTCAAACCCACCAGATAATCTGTGATGTAAGGAGCCACGGCACCCCCGATGCAGGTCATGGTGAAGCCAACGTTGACTCCCTGCATTCTGACTTCGGTTGGGAGGAGTTCGTTCAGGTACACAAAAAAGACCATGAAGGCCATGGAATTGCACAATTTGCCCACCATTGCGAGTGACAGGAAGAGCCAATTTATATCTGAAAATACAGAAGGTGATAAAACTGCGCGTATTATTTGGACACAAGAGAGAGTACTTGTCTGAATGACAGAAATGTTCTGGGCCAGGTTAAGTAAGTTTGGGCACACTGGAAGAAATATGTGATGCATTCCTATTCCGTTTTCTGGTTAGGATGTGGCACCTTGGGTGAGGCTTCTGGTAGGCTCTGGACTCGAACATGGGATAAGGAAACTAGGGTTCCAGTGACTTACCACCTTTGCGTCCCGATGGTAAGTCACCGTAACCTCAGTTTCCTTGATCCAAGTTCAAATCCACGGCCAACCAGAAGCTATTATCATAAAGTTAATTTCCCCTTAGGTCTCTGATCCCGGTATTGAGAGAATCCGATATTAAGAGGTATTTAATATACATTTGTGTGTGTAGATGATATTCACCTTTTGGTATGAAGGCAAGAGCTAAAACGGCCACGCCGCAAAAATTAAGGAGGAAAAACATTGGTTTTTTCTTCCCTAGCCAGTTGATGAGAGGGGCAGCCACTGTGTAGCCAGGTATCTCCATGACCCCACAAAGAACCATGTAAAGAAATGGATCTTTGCTGTAGTTGTCTCCACTTAGGTTGAGGCCTGCATAGACGATGGAGGCAGCAAGCAGGAGGCATGAAAACAGGATGGTGTAGGAGCGCATCTTGGGAGTTCTGATGAAGAGAAAGATGGGGACTACTATAAACGACAGTAATAAAATATAACTTGGGAGGTTTGACAAAAAAATATAGAATATAAAATTCAGAATAGCAATGGAACACACCCTGGGAGTCCTGACATAGAGAAAGATGGGACCTAGCATCCAGGATAGCAATGAAACAGATGTTATGAGTTCTGATATAGAGAAAGATGGGACCTAGTATTCAGAATAGCAATGGAACACACCCTGGGAGTCCTGACATAGAGAAAGATGGGACCTAGTATTCAGAATAGCAATTGAACACACCCTGGGAGTCCTGACATAGAGAAAGATGGAACCAAGCATCCAGGATAGCAATGGAACAGATCTTGGGAGTTCTGACATAGAGAGAGATGGGACCTAGTATTCAGAACAGCAATGGAACACACCCTGGGAGTCCTGACATAGAGAGAGAGATGGGAGCTAGTATTCAGAACAGCAATGGAACACACCCTGGGAGTCCTGACACAGAGAAAGATGGGACCTAGTATTCAGAATAGCAATGGAACACACATTGGGAGTCCTGACATAGAGAAAGATGGGACCAAGCATCCAGGATAGCAATAGAACAGATCTTGGGAGTTTTGACATAGAGAGAGATGGGACCTAGTATTCAGAATAGCAATGGAACACACCCTGGGAGTCCTGACATAGAGAAAGATGGGACCTAGTATTCAGAATAGCAATGGAACACACCCTGGGAGTCCTGACATAGAGAGAGATGGGACCTAGTATTCAGAATAGCAATGGAACACACCCTGGGAGTCCTGACATAGAGAAAGATGGGACCAAGCATCCAGGATAGCAATGGAACAGATCTTGGGAGTTCTGACATAGAGAGAGATGGGACCTAGTATTCAGAATGGCAATGGAACACACAGTGGGAGTCCTGACATAGAGAGAGAGAGATGGGACCTAGTAATCAGAATAGCAATGGAACACACACTGGGAGTCCTGACATAGAGAGAGAGAGATGGGACCTAGTATTCAGAATAGCAATGGAACACACACTGGGAGTCCTGACATAGAGAGAGAGAGAGAGAGATGGAACCTAGTATTCAGAATAGCAATGGAACACACACTGGGAGTCCTGACATACAGAGAGAGAGAGAGAGAGATGGGACCTAGTATTCCGAATAGCAATGGAACACACACT
>NC_090758.1:16199992-16207492 GCF_036898095.1 Palaemon carinicauda
AAACAACACTAACTTACGTCAGCATAAAAAAATAGAAACAGCACTAACTTAGGTCAGCATAAAAAAATAGAAACAACACTAACTTACGTCAGCATAAAATAATAGAAACAACACTAACTTAGGTCAGCATAAGAAAAAGAAACGACACTAACTTACGTCAGCATAAAACAATAGAAACAACACTAACTTAGGTCAGCATAAGAAAAAGAAACGACACTAACTTACCAAAAGAATGGGCCACATTCGGAACAAAACATCCCTGCAGGAATCGTTAGTGCGAGAATGATCGGGAAATTGTAAGACAGCACGATGGATAAACACAGGACAGAATGGATTACCTGTGACACCACAAGCATAGTTTTCCTGCCATATCTGGACGGGGGAGAGTTGAGCTGTTAGCAAATGGCCAGGCGAGGGAAGTTACTGGTTACAGCACAAAATCTTAACAACGCTCCGCCCAAAAGCATCGTGATTGGCTGCCGCCTTCTCACAACAGATTCATATAAATATACTATACTATTATTACTTATCAAGGTACTCTCCCCAATTTTGGGGGCTAGCCAACATCAAACAAATGAACTAAAGGGGACCCTTCCTCTCTCTCTGCTCCTCCCAGCCTGACGAGGGATTCAGCTAAGTTTGGCTGGTACTGCTAGAGTACCACGCTGAGTCCCCTACTGTTGCTACCTTCTGCGGTCACCAAGGCGACCGGAGGGAAGCAGCAGGGCCTACCAGAACTGCGTCACAATCACTGAACATTCATTCCTTTTTCTAGCACGCTCTCTTGCCTCTCTCACAGCTATCCTTCAATCATATAAATATAATGATAATAGTAAAACAGTTTATAGGTTATAATGATACTTTAACAGGGTTGTAGTGGTCTATGTGGTAATGTCCTTGACTGGAGAGCGCCAGACTGAGTTTCAAGTCCCGCTCAAAGTCATTAGTTTCTTTGGTCGCTGCAACCTCACCATCCTTGTGAGCTATGGATGTGGGGTTTGAGGGAAGCCTTGTAGGTCTATCCGCTGAGTAATCATCAACCATTGCCTGGCCATCCTTGGTTTTAGCTTGGATGGAGAGGGGGGCGTGGGCACTGATCATATGTTGATATGGTCAGACTCTACGGCATTGTCCTGCTCGATAGGGCAATATGCGCCACCTTTAAGCCTTTAAACCCACACAAGGGTGTGTGCAGCACATCCATGTACGGCTTGCCAGCACAGAGGAGCAATGAGATAATGTCTACGAAGGAGCAGACCATTCGAGTGGTGGCCAATCGCGACGCTTGTGGGCGGAGCATGTAGAAGATTAGGAGCTGCGCTCAGTCGCTGCCCCCAGGTGAGGGTAGGCGTGATGGCTAGTATTACAATAGTTTCTAAGTATTTTTTCTATTGTATTTCAATTCAGTTTTGAAGCAACCTAAAAACATTAATCATAAATTATGTAATTACACATTAAGAGGATCTATTCGAGTGATCCAAGGTATAATGAGGTTCCAAAACAGGACAATAATGAGACACACACCTGTCGCAAAAGTACCCAAATAAGCTACAGGTGAGAAGGGTGGCGATCATTTGAATACTCTGATAGGTGGCCCGGAGGTACGCTCGTCCACACACCAGCTCAAACTGTAGGGAATTATTATTATTATTATTATTATTATTATTATTATTATTATTATTATTATTATTATTATTATTATTATTATTATTATGATTAATTTCATTATTATTACTATCATTATTATTAATTTCATTATTATTATCATTATTATTATCAATATTATTATCAATACTATTATTATTATTATTATCATTTCAATATTATTATTATTATTATTATTTCAATACTATTATCATTATTATTATTATTATTATTATTATTATTATTATTATTATTATTATTATTATTATTATTATTATTATTAATTTCATTATTATTACTATCATTATTATTATCAATACTATTATTATTATTATTATTATTTATTATCATTATTATTATTATCATTATTATTATTATTATTATTATTATTATTATTATTATCATTCAGTCAAGCCAAGTATAACCTAAAACAATATGAATGAAACTAAAGGATAATGAATAATTAAATGAAACAATGAAAAAAAACATATCATGAATAACGAATAAATCATCTCATAAAATGACACAACGAAAGTAATTCAAAGTTCTGAAATTCTATAAAAATCCAAAAAAAAAAAAAAAAAAAAAAAAAAAAAAAACTTACTTCTGTTGTTAGTGTCCACACATATGTTGTATTATCGAAGTCCCATTCAGTGCATGGGAATGATTCCCTCGTTGTATTTCCTTCAGCTGTTGTTGTATTCACGTAATACTTGCATGAGTCTCTGGAATGGGAAATGAATAATATGAAGTTTGTAGGGGAACTTATGTTATTATTAGTTAATTTTTGTATAAATTTTTAGGTTTTGAAGAATCTAATTGTTTTAATTGCTTTATAAATTACTCCTCAATTTTGTTGGTTAAGGTTTCTTAAGTATTTGTACAAATTTTAGGTTTTGAATCTAATATTCTTTATTTTTTTTTTTTTCAAATTTGCTAATTAAAGTTTTTGGATTTGATCAAATATAGAATTTTGAATTTCCAAAATTTTAGGTTTTGAAGAAATTATTTTAATTTATTGTAATTTTTCTTTAAATTCGTTGATTAAAGTTTTTGGATTTCATTAAATATAAAATTTTGAATTTCCAAAATTTTAGGTTTTGAAGAAATTGTTTTAATTTATTGTAAATTTTTCTCTAAATTCGTTAATTAAAGTTTTTGGATTTGGTCAAATATAGAATTTTGAATTTACAAAATTTTTGGTTTTAGAAAAATTAATTTATTATGATTTTTCTTTAAATTTGCTAATTAAAGTTTTTGGATTTGGTCAAATATAGAATTTTCAAGTTCCAATAATGATAAAGTTTATCTTTGCCTTTCAGTTTTGTCTTTGAAAAGTTTTAAACTTAATTTGATTTGAAAAAAAGAAATTTCTAAATATATCAAAGATTAAGAAGACTGTTGGCATCTTTTAACAGAACTTCCTATTAAAAAAAAAAAGAAAAAAAAGAAAAAAAAGAGGCCGTTGGGAGGGACAACCTAAAGACCTCTTCGAGCCTCTATGAAAGAGATGCTTACTCAGATACACCTGCAACGTTGGGTTGATCCGGTGGTATACAGGTGTACTTTACTTCCGGTGCCATAAACACACCGTTCATGGCATGCGCAGGAAGTATCAGCTCAACTATACAGGAGATAGAGAAAAAGATATATTATACAGTTGGCTTTGGTCTGTACTTGGACGGGTGACCAGCCGTAATAGCCAAATACTGCACTACCAAGGACTACAATTGATACCTAACATTCCACTCAATGCAAAGGCCTGCTTAAACCCATCCACATTTTCTATGTTTAAAGGTTTATAGGCCACTCATGAATGGTAGGAGCGAGGGACAGTGACATTGCCCTATCGAGTAGGACAAATACATATGATCAGCTCCCTCTCAAAACCTAACCTAGGACCAAGGAAGGGTAGACAATGGCTGCTGATGACTCAGCAGATAGATCTATTGGCTCCCCCAAACCCTCTATCCTTCGCTCAACAAGGATGTTGAGGTTAGAGCGACCAAAGAAACTAACAAGTTTGAGCGGGACTCGAACAACAGCCTGGCATTCACCAGTCAAGGATGTTACCACATCAGCCACCACACACCTGCGGTTCAACTTCTATTATCTGTAGGTACATGGCTCGGAAGCTTCCTTTTTAGAACCACGGTACGAATGCCCCGATCTTTTGAAGCCCTAGCTACTGAACTGGTCTTGATCAGACAAGCTATTAGATCCCTCTCCACCAATATTGCCTCATCCTGTCCTTACCAAGTTGGATTTTTCTCGCCATGGTATATGCCAAATAGTTTGTGGCTACCAATGTGTTGGCCTAACTGCCATGAGTTCTCCACTCAAAGCAAAACACTTATTACAGACCATAACTATGGGTTGTGGAGGCCTGCTGGTAGCGTCCTTGTCTGGTGAACGTCAGACTGGTGTTCAAGTCCCGCTGAGACTCGTTAGATCCTTTGGTCGCTGCAATCCCACCATCCTCATGAACTAAGGAGCAGTGGTTTGGGGAAGCCTATAGGTTTATTCTCTTGAGTCATCACCAGCCATTGCGTGGCCCTCCTTGATCCTAGCTTGGGTGGAGACAGGGCTTGGGTCCCAATCTTATGCAATATGGTCAGTCTCTAGGGCATTGCCTTCTTTGATAGGGCAATATCACTGTCCCTTGCCTGTGTCATTCTCGAGCAGCCTTCAAACCTCTAAAAGGAATCAAAGATCGGCATAGGATTTACGTAGGGTTGACCTAACTCACTGCTCTTTTCCATAGCCCTACAATCCAACCAAGTAGTATCACTCTACTCTAAAGTATAACTATATAATAACTCTCATTTGCTCCTACGACAAAATCTCACACGTGTACTCAGGTCGGAGATCAGGTCAACAATACTGTTGATTTCACCTTCATTTGCATTTTTTCCCAGAACATCGTTCCTCTTCATCCACTCTTTGAAACAGATACTTAGAAGGTAATCTTCTAATTATTAAGCCATATGTAGAAAAAACGCCAAAAAATAAACAATGGTGGTATAATCTAAACTAAACAATTAATTCACTAAACAATATACAATGGAGGTGTCCACTAAGCAAATAATTCACTAAGCGAAACTAAACAATGCGGGTATCCACTGAACGAAAAATTCATTTAACGACAAATAATGGGGGTTTTCACTAAATAGATAATTCACTTAGCAATAGAAAACAATGACCCCTATTCTGCTGTTGAAAAGTGAATTATTTATTAGTAGATAACCCCATTGTTTGTTGTTAAATGAATTATTCGTTCAATGGATACCCGCAGTTTTTCACTAAAGAAATAATTCACTTAGTGACGGGCAAACAATGGAGATATCCACTAAAAAAAATACTTTACAATGGGTGTTTATACTAAATGCGTAATTCCCTTAGCAACATCAAACAATGGACGTATTCACTCACCATACATATCACAAATAAAATAGAGGAAGTTCCATTTCCCAGTGCCGAGAGAAGTCAGCAGGTCTTCGAACTTGTTACTGATCATTTTTACGTCGAGATCATGAAGACCTGTGGAGCAACGACAAAACGTTAACTTGTTTTGAATTTGGTTAGTGCGACTTGACAACAGATTTTCCAGCCTGTTATTGACCATTTTTTACGTCGAGTTCATGAAGACCTGTGGATTAACAACATAACGCTAACCTATTTTCATGTCGGGTTCATGAAGACCTGTGGAGCAACGACATAACGTTAACCTTTTTTTCACGTCGATTTCATGAAGACCTGTGGATTAACAACATAACGCTAACCTATTTTCATGTCGGGTTCATGAAGACCTGTGGAGCAACGACATAACGTTAACCTTTTTTCACGTCGATTTCATGAAGACCTGTGGATTAACAACATAAAGCTAACCTATTTTCATGTCGGGTTCATGAAGACCTGTGGAGCAACGACATAACGTTAACCTTTTTTCACGTCGATTTCATGAAGACCTGTGGATTAACAACATAACGTTAACCCTTTTTTCACGACGATTTCATGAAGACCTGAGGAGCAATGACAAAACATTAACCTGGTTTGGATTTGGTTAGTGATGACGGTGAGGTTGCTGGTGAACTGATTGACTCCGGATATGCTCTCTCTCTCTCTCTCTCTCCTCTCTCTCTCTCTCTCTCTCTCCTCCCTCTCCTCTCTCTCTCTTCTCTCTCTCTCTCTCTCCTCTCTCTCTCTCATCTCTCTCTCTCTTCTCTCTCTCTCTCTTTATATATATATATATATATATATATATATATATATATATATATATATATATATATATGTATATATGTTTATTCATCATGCATCTGAATGTCAACAGCGGAACAATAATAAAAACAACAATAATAACATCAAAACCTACATCTAGTAACAATAATAAAAATAATAATAACTTTAATATAAAAAATTATAATATTAATGCTTAATAATAATAAAAATTGCAATATTATTTCAGCTCCTTATTTGTATTATTATAATTATTATTACTTACTAAACTACAACCCTAGTTGGAAAATCAGGATGTTATTAGCGAAAATAGCCCAGTGAGGAAAGGAAATAAGGAAAAATACAAGAGATATCTAAGCATACCAACACTAAAAAAAATATTTCCTATATAAACTATAAAAACTTTAACAAAAAAAGAGAAAGAGAAATAAGATAGAATATTGTGCTCGAGTGTACCCTCAAGCAAGAGAACTCTAACCCAAGACAGTGGAAGACCATGGTACAGAGGCTATGGCACTGCCCAAGACTAGAGAACAATGATTTGATTTTGGAGTGTCCTTCTCCTAGAAGAGTTGCTTCCAATAGCTAAAGAATCTCTTGATAAAATGTACTACTACTACTACTACTACTACTACTACTAATAATAATAATAATAATACAGTGGGTGTTTAAATACGCATTAGAAAAATTATCTTAATTGTTCAGTAAAAATGTCATCGGTAAAAAACAGGAAATTATCTAAAAAAATATAATAAAGCATATTTCAAATATAATCTAGAAAAAAATTATATTTGCAAAGAAATCATTGTTGATAGAGAGAGAGAGAGAGAGAGAGAGAGAGAGAGAGAGAGAGAGAGAGAGAGAGAGAGAGACTTTGTGATGACTATATCAAGGTCAAAAGTATTTGGCATTAAACAGGAAATTATCTAAAAAACATAGCAAGTTATATTAAAAAAACTAATAAAATGTTTAATGATTGGAAGGAAATCATTGTTGAGAGAGAGAGAGAGAGAGAGAGAGAGAGAGAGAGAGAGAGAGAGAGAGAGAGAGAGCTGGTCAGTATTTATGACTACCAATTATTATTTTTTTATCAGACAGGGTTAACGAAAACAAATGCCTGTCTGTTCACGAGAGAGAGAGAGAGAGAGAGAGGAGAGAGAGAGAGAGAGAGGAGAGAGAGAGAGAGAGAGAGAGAGAGAGAGAGAGAGAGAGAGAGAGAGAGAGAGCTAGGCTTTGTGATGACTCTGTTTCAAGATAAAAAAAAACCTCTTTTGATAGCTTATCTTCAATAGGACTTTCGTTATATCTTCGTCTAAGAAGATAAGAAACATATTCTTGTGTGCGAAAGACAGTGGATGCTTACACGGGTATCAGATGCCCAAGTTACTAGACTTAGAATTGATAAACTAGCACAAGTTGTGTCTAGTAATATGAACCAGTAATCGTGCATACATGCATACATGCATACATACATACATGCAAGCATACATACATGCATGCATACATATATGTATGTACGTATGTATGGCTAAATGTATAAAGAATGAAGTATAGGCAAATAACATAATAAGAGAGAGAGAGAGAGAGAGAGAGAGAGAGAGAGAGAGAGAGAGAGAG
>NC_090758.1:16224992-16229992 GCF_036898095.1 Palaemon carinicauda
GTGCTATTTTGAGAACCCCTCAAAAGAGAAAAAATCATTAGGCCTACTCACAAATGGAAACCAATTCTGAGGAATAACGGCAAAGCGGCGGAGAGCTGCAACATCCTCCAATCCCTTATGAGATAGGCCATCCCTCCCCATGCCATAATGCCGATCGCCCAAGGCAGGGCAACCAGGATGCCGACGAAGGACCGCCATTTCAATTCGCAGACTTCCAGGGCTTGAGAAACGAAGATTGATAAGACTGTGAGTTAATTTTGTTGTCGTTGAATAAATCTGGGAGTTGACGTTATCTATTTATATAGTTATCTACTTAAACATAAACAAGGAAATTGATTCAATAGTTAGATAGCTATTTGACCATATAAATGATTAATTGATAAACTGAAGAGTGAAGTATTACAGGAATCAAGTAACTCTGCATTCAATAAACTTAAATGAGTAACTAATGAGATAGATTATAGAATAATTATATTTGATTTGTTAAATTATAATAATCAAGTATGTATGAAGACAACGCATGAATGCAAAGACATCCTTCCTTCCCATCTATTGATTATTTATAGTAATAATTCATAGTGATTGTCTAAGTAATTAGTATTACATTTTTCATTAAATTACTATTCATCTTTTATTTAGTTGCAATAATGATTCATGAAACTGAATGAATTAATCAATATAGATATCTAAATAGATTTTTTTACAATTCAAAAAGAAATAACAAGCTGAAGTATATATCCTTAAAAGTCCTTTGCTGGCATAAGGTCAACATGATGTAAAAACAGCTAAAATATCACCTTTACTAGCAAAGGTAAACATAACAATTTCCTTAGTATCTACCTAAGTAAGAACTAGATTTTCTCAACAACTCTGCACCGTGACTGACCCAAAGCATAAGTAGCGTTCGATGCGAAGATTCCTTGCAGAAACCTCAGGGCGAGAATGGCCGTCATATCATAGGAGAACATGATGGACAGGGAGACGAATGTATGCACTACCTGCGTCACAACAAGGACCGTCTTCCGTCCATACCTGTCTCGGTAACGGAAGCAAAGCAGCAACTTAGATATTTCTGCGAATCTATATCAAAATGTATTATGCAATAGATGTCAGATGTAAGGACATATCCCTATAGACGCAGCAGAGATTCTGGGTAAAATAAGCCTCGCCCCCTGATGACATAGCCAATCATGTTGTTTCCTGCGAAATAAGCTTCTCCCCTGATGACGCCATAGCCAATCATATTGTCTCCTGCAGAATAAGCCCCTCCCCTGATGATATCATAGCCATTCATATTGTCTCCTGCAAAATAAGCTCCTCCCCTGATGACCTCATAGCCAATCATGTTGTCTCCTGCAAAATAAGCCCCTCCCCTGATGACATAGCCAATCATGTTGTCTCCCACGTTAACAGCGGTCACAACGCATTCCCTTACAGTGATTATAAGTTAGCATAGTTTGAAATTTGTAGATGATTCAACGTGATTGTCTATGACGTCATCAAGGGGTGTGGCTTATTTCACCTTGAATCTTGGCAGCAAACTATACTGTCACCTATTTAAACTTAATTTAAGAAGATCACACACCTGTCGGAGAGATATCCTATTATGGAGCAGGTGAAAAACGTTGCCATCATGGGCATTCCCTGGTAAGTGGCTCTCAGGTAAGCGCGATCACAGACCAGTTTAAACTGTAGAAACCAGAGATAAAAAAGTAGTTACAAAGTTCTAATAGTCAATTTTGTGCTTAATCTATAAGTGAATAGATATCAGACATTAGACATAAATCTTAATTCAAAATAACACAAAGAATAGCCTATGAATAAAAATACACAACCTACACACATACCACATACACACATACCAATCTATATATATGATAATTTTGCACATTTATACGTGTTTTTTTATATATATTCATATAAACTATATATTATACACCTCTAAATATCTGGATTCTCATTACCTCAGGATCAGAGGCCCTTGACCTAACAAATGGACGTCCCATTGACTTAGCTGAGTGGCTAAGTCAATGGGACCTCAGTTTCTTGGGACTGGGTTCGATTCCCTGCCCAACCAGAAGCTATTATCATTAAGTTGATTCCCCCTTGGGTCTCTGATCCCAAGGTAGAGATAATCCAGATACCAGGAGGTATATAATATATGGCTTATATATATACATATATATATATATATATATATATATATATATATATATATATATATATATATATATATATATATATATATATATATATATATATATATATATACATATTTATATTTTTGGGCTCAAGCCATGACGTCCTGATGGAAGGTTCCTTCAGTAGCTTCCTGAGGGTATATATGACTACAGATACCCTCAGGAAGCTACTGAAGGAACCTTCCATCAGGATGCCATGGCTATCTCACCCAAAAATAGATTTTGAGCGAAGCATACATACATATATATATATATATATATATATATATATATATATATATATATATATATATATATGCATAGTTATATACTCTGTATATATTTATGAGATAAAAAAAAACTTACCTCAGAAGTCATTGTTGACTTGTAAGTTGAATTATCAAATACCCAGTCAGTACATGGGTAAGCTTCTCTTACTGTATTTCCTTCGGCTGTTGTTGTATTCACATAATAACTACAAGAATTTCTGAAATGACGCAGACAATCATTACATGTTACAGCAATGGTAATTGTTAGGCTGCGGACTTGGTCGAATACGCTCTCAGACAAATCTATCAATTTGCAGTACAAAGCTATATCACGATCGTCAGAAAGATATCTAGATACGTCTGAAAAACCCTATATTTCACCATGGCTACTATTGATGGTGAATAGGTATATGATAGGCCTACCATTGGTTATGAGGAGCGGTGCATGGATAAATATTTACGCATCAGTCGCGGATGGAATAATGAATAGAAGCTATATCCAATATCTATGGCTTAGCATATCACTCTCCAAACTTGGAATAGTGCAAAATAAGCAAAAAAATCATCTTAATTTTTTATAGACAAAACTAATAAGAGTTTTTTCAGGGTGTTCTGCCCCCTAAGTGCTTACCATCTTCCAAATGATAAAGGAAACTCACCCAACAGAGGGGAAGTTCCAGTGCTCTTAAATGATTATAGAGAAAACTGATAAGAGATTTTTTCAGGGTGGTCTGCCCCCTTATGCGTTTACCAACTTCCAAATGATAAAGGAAACTCACAGACTCACCCAACAGAGTGGAAGTTCCAGGTGAATCACGGTACTTACTCGGAAACGCCTGTCACGTTAGGATGCTCCGGTGGTATACAGGTGTGTGCCACCTCCGGTGCCAGGTATACGCCATTAAGATAGTGGGGTGGATATACTAGCTCAGCTGAAAGGGATGAATTTGTCTACTGAAGGGTGTAAGTTATAAGAGAGGATTAATTGAAAAAAATCACATTTGTTTTCATCTTGGTTGCTTTATAAGGCTGGCTGGGATGAAGATTGTCATTATAGTCTTTCCATTCAAAGAAATCTTATAATATATTGTTTTGTTTTCTATAGTTTACAGAGTAAAATGAAACAATCCGATAAAAATAATCATCCAAAAGATTAAATTAAATGTAATTTAAAATTACTTTCCTATAAAATGTAATATAAAACCAGTTTCGCTCTTGGAAAGACGATAATGACCATCCTCAGCCCGGCCAGCATTACTTAACCAGCATTATATAAGTATAACACCACAAAAATTTAGATCTTATCTTCTATAGTCTACTGTATATCTTATATCTTAAATTCTACATTTTAGATTTTATAACCTTTTTTCTATATTTCATATTTACCGAAAGCGTCGCAAAGGAAAAACAAGACGTTCCATCGGCCAGTGCCGATAATTGTGAGAATGTCGTCGAACTTATTGTCGGGCATTTTTACATCACTTTCGAAGTTCCTGTCGGAAAAAAGGATTAGATATAGAGTCTTATAATATATTTGATCAAGGAAAATCCATGTGTTGTTTACATCGATACGGGAAGTGTGATTATACTCGCTTAACCTGTCGAAGTCAAAATTATTAGGATTATTAATATTAAAATTGTTCAAATCATTATTATGAAAATTATCAAAATTATTATCATTATTTAAATTATAATTAGTACTAAAATTATTATTATTATTATTATTATTATCATTAATTATTATTATTGAAATTATTATCAATAATAATAATAATATTATTATTATTATTATTATTATTATAATTTCTATTGTTATTATTTTTATGATTATTATTATTATTATTAAGGAACTGGAGAATTACGACAACGCCAAACATTCTTAAATTTATTTCCGTCACCAACAAATCACAACGTTTCAAACATCTCTGTGTTCATAATCATGTTCCTGGGTAAAAGAAAGTAAAACAATAAAGAGCAAGCTGTACATAAATATTGTAAACAAACAAATAAATTCTAAGTTGGAATGGGAAAAGGCATGATTAGGCAATCTTCAAAGGAAAGCTAGAAATTTCTTGATTAAGTTGTGGCTTTTTAGATTTTATAAAAATTGACTCTGCTATTCTTATTTCATTTTCATATGAGCCTCTGTATATTATTGAAAAGTTGTCCAAAGAGAATGAACACTTACAATCCATTTCGCAATGGTCTCGTATGCTGGACTGTAAAGGTTTGGACAAGGCTCTGCCAGTTCGGCTGCTAATTCCCTTGTGATCTTGGTAGCGAGAAAAAATGCATTTTTTCGTGGAGCCAATGTAAGCTAATTGGCAACTTTTCAATAATATACAGAGGCTCATATGAAAATGAAATAAGAATAGCAGAGTCAATTTTTATAAAATCTAAAAAGCCACAACTTAATCAAGAAATTTCTAGCTTTCCTTTGAAGATTGCCTATTGTGCCTTTTCCCATTCTAACTTAAAATTTATTTGTTTGTTTACAATATTTATGTACAGCTTGCTCTTTATTGTTTTACTTTCTTTTACCCAGGAACAT
>NC_090758.1:16237492-16294292 GCF_036898095.1 Palaemon carinicauda
ACAAATGTTATAAATCTAACAGAAACTGAAATAGAGAAACTACAAATAATGGAGAATGGGGTATACAGGAAGATTTTAGGTGCCACAAAAAGCACAGCTAATACTGCTTTAAGAGGGGAGATAGGTGCATCTTCTATGAAAGCAAGGGTGATGGATGGGAAGCTGCAGTACTTAAATCGTACCCTGAATGGAAAGAAGGAAATACTGAAAATAATTATCCAGGATATTCAAGAAAAGAGAAGGAAGATGGTGGAAACAACCTGTAAAGTATTTGGAAGAATTAAGTTTAGGTATAAGACAAATAAGAAGAATGAACAAGGCAGAAATAAAAACGGAAACCAGAAAGTGGGATAATGAAAAGTGGAAAGAAGAAATAGAAAGTAAAGTGAGTTTAGAAATATATTGAACGTGGAAAGAAATTAAAGAAGAGTTAATTTATGACAATACATTTGCTTCAGTGATATTTTTTAGAGCAAGAACTAATACGTTAAAACTAAATATTGTAAATAGACACAATGGAGGGAATGTAAACTGTAATTTTTGTGAAAATGAGGAGGAAGATTTGATACATTTTTTGTTATTTTGCCAGGAATATAGAAAAGAAAGGAATAAAGTAATTGAGATACAACAACCATATGAGGAAGACCCAAAGAAAATAGAAGGATTATTTTTATTTAGTGAAACAAATATAGAAAAGAAAAAAGAAGTATTAAACATAATGTGGAAGAAAAGACAAAACAGTACAAGAAGATAAGCGTTAGAGGCGCCGTTGTAAAGGCTATGCCTCATCCCAGAACCTGAACCTGAAGTTCCTGAACCTGTTGGAAATGGTGCATCTAAGGTCACGGTGTCTACATGTAAGTTATTATCCATTATTTAATTAATTATTGTATGTTATCCTTGTTTTTCGTGTAATTATATTAATTTACTAATAAACTTTAACTTATGGTTGTAATAACACTTATAACATTGAGTTTATTTGTTAAAATTGCCGTATTTGTAAGCAATAGCCGGTTGCTTCCCAAAACCCCCAAGCCATAATTGTCTTGTTATATCGTTTTTCGGATTCGATATGTCGTAATTTTGATAATTTTGTTGATTATCTTAGTTTCTGGTAATTTTGATATGATTAATTAGCATTTTTAGCCTTATTCTAGCTATTTAAACTAAGGTATTAGGTCTCGGCTATTACTAAACACCGACAGTCGTAGCCTAGCAAGTTTCGGTCAACTGAAATGTTTTAGGAATTGTCATTATAGATGTGAAATATAGGTTTTGGGTGTTATTTTGATGTACTAAATTGTGTATCTTAAAGGCCATTTCCCTTTTAGAAGAACTTTAGAAATCCTGGAGCCTTTGTAGTTGGTTGGGACGCTCAGCTGGGTAAATATTTACTGTAGCACCAGTCCGTTTGGTTAACATTTACTGTAACAATATTCCCAGTGAAGAATGTATGAAAAGTGTTTCTGGGCCCAGTAAATTTTTACTTTGATATCTTTTACTGGTTTTAAAAACAGGAATGTTGTGTATTTTTATATTTTCAAGGGATGTATGTATGATAACGGCCACCTGTATGTATTATTATGTCTAACTTAACGCCCCCAATAGGTAAGTAGGTAAGGACACGGCCTGTAGGTTAGGTTAGGGGGGAAAGTTTAGGTTAGTTGATGTCCATTTTTAATCCACACGGGTGGAACTGGCCGCTGTGGGAAACCAATAATTTACAAATATTAGTTGGTTTTAAGTTCCAAAAGTTATGACTGAAAAACCACATTTTAAGGAAATAGAAGAAAAATTCAGGAACAGCTTAACCTTAGGCTACAAGGTGTTCCTGAATTTTAATTGTTTTAATTAAATGTGGTTTTTCAGTCATAACTTTTGGAACCTTAAACCACCTAAAATTTTTAAATAAAGTCTTCCCCACAAGTATTTACATCAGAACAGTTATTATTATTATTATCATTACTACTAGCCAAGCTACAACCCTAGTTGGAAAAGCAAGATTCTATAACCCCAAGGGCTCCAATAGGGGAAAATAGCTCAGTGAGGTAAGGAAATAAATAAATGATGAGAGTAAATTAACTATAAATCATTTAAAAAAAAAGTAAAAACGTCAAAACAGATATGTCATATATAAACTATAAAAAGACTCATGTCAGCCTGGTCAACATAAAAACATTGGCTCCAACTTTAACCTTTTGAAGTTCTACCGATTCAACTACCCGATTAGGAAGATCATTCCACAACTTGGTAATGTTCAGAACACCTTAAGATATACGGTGGACCATTCTAATTTATAATAATTATATTCACTTTAGTTAATTGATGACATTATTGTAATTTTATTATTGCCCGAAGAGCTCTGCTCCACATGGGCTTGGACTGAGTCTTTGTTGTAAATATTTTGTAAGTAAATATGTTTTTGTCCAATAATCATTATTATTATTATTATTATACATTAATTACTGGCAAAACTGGAATTTGCCATAAGAAATGGACAATTGCTGGTTAGTTTGGCATTGTTCTCTGTGTGTTTAATAGGGGCTGGCGTTTAATAACTCGCGTATCGGGTGATTAATATGTGAAGGCTATTTCTTACTCTAATTCCATTGATGGCTAGTTATTGTGCATATGTTCCTTGAATTTGCTTTTGCCGGCTCTTGTGTTTTTTGTATGACATAAGGATTCCCGGGGGTTCTTAACCAATTACGAGCTTCCAGATATTTATGCGCAAGTTCCCAGATGTTTAATCTACAATGCTTTTTTTTCTCTCTCTCTCTTACCCTCCTCTTCAATGTCAGCTTTACCACCATCACGTAAAAATATCTCCAAGAGGGAAATACAATCCATTTTGTAAGTTGGTGTAATTTTTTTCACAATTTAGTGTAATTTCATCAATGTCGGCAATCGATCATGATGAAAACACTCTCCGTTTGCTTGCCAGACCATAGGAGCGTTTTAGTAATGAGGTAATGTTGATTTTGTGGACGTAGCGAGCCACGGCAGAACAAAAATCATTAAAAGGACTTGGAGTGAATCATAGATAACTATACAGTACTTTAATTTGCTGCCACTCACGTGAACCATATATATTTCCAACTGGTTATCTTATGCTTATTTTGAATTTCTGATCATTATTATTGCTGCAAATCCCTGGTTTTCAATATTAATCTTACCCGATGATCATGTAGCTGTCAACTCCGTTGCCCGACAGAAATCTACGGACGGGATACGCCAGCGATCGCTATACATGAGGGGGGTGTACTCACCAGCGCCATCTGTGGTCAGGTACTCCAGTACTTCTTGTCAACACCACCTCAATTTTTCCTCTGTCGTGCCGCCGGCAAGACCTACATGGATACGCTGTTGATTTTGGAGTCTTTGTTCACGGTTTTGGTGAAGTATTTGCTCTAAAATTTAGCCTTCGCTATACAGGAAGCTTTTCCCTTAGCTTAGATAGCTTTTGGAATTAAATTGATTTATTGGTTAACGATCTTTGCTTTACTTTGGAATTCCCCCTTGACTGTTCTCTAAATTCAAGATGTCCGACCACTCTCAAGCTCCTAAATTTTCAATATTAAACTTACCTGATAATCATGTAGCTGTCAACTCCGTTGCCCGACAGAAATCTAAGGAGGGATACGCCAGCTATCACAATACTAGAAGGGGGTGTACTAACCAGCGCCACCTGTGGCCAGGTACTCAAGTACTTCTTGTTGACACCTCCTCAATTATTCCTCTGTCGTGCCTCCGGCTAGACGTTCTGGGATACGCTTATGGTCTTCGAGTTTATTCTCGCTTATTTGGTGATGTATTCTCTTTGATTTACGGCTGTCGCATTACTAGAAACCTTCTGATATTAGCTAGATAGCTTTTATTTAATTCAGTTTAACGGTTAACGAATTTTTGCTTGTTTTTTGGATCTCCCTTTGACTTCTCTTGAAAACAAAATGTCTGACATTTCGCAAGCCCCCTCCCATAGACGTTGTAGGTCTTGCAATAGACGTATTCCGAAGGTCTCGGTAGATCCTCACACCGCTTGTTCTGACTGTAGGGACAGACCCTGTCAGTTAGAAAATCGATGTGAGGAATGCGCCGGACTTTCGGAATTGGATTTTGTCCGACTTTTAAAGTATTCTTCTAAGTTAGAGAGAATTAGAGCTAGGAGGAGTTCTTCTCACTCTTCTTTATTTTCCTCATCTCATGATCCCGTTCCTGATCCTACCCCTGTAGTGGCTACCCCCGATCCTACTGTGTGCCCTCCGCCTGATATGTCAGTGGTTTTACGCGCTATTCAGGCTTTAGGCGATAAGGTAGAGTCAGTGGTAAGTGACCATAAGTCTCTGATGGCCGAAGTGAAAGAGTTGAAGGCCAAGAGTGCAGTGGGTGAAGTTAGTGCCAGTGCTGTGACGAGTGCTAGTGTCGGTGCAGTGCCTTGTACTAGTGTTAGTGCCAGTGTGGTGCGTGGGGATTTTTCTGTGCGAGCCAGTCGTTCTCCCAGTCCGGGACCTCTTGCAAGCTCCCAAGCCCAGGGGAGAAGCAATGTCGAAGGGCATAAGGGTTCGGCAGGCCTTGTTAGGCGCACAGAATTATCCTCAGTGGTTGCGGGCGTGTCTTCCACAGACCGTCACTCCCACTTGCAGACGATTGAGCCCGTCTTCCGCTCGTCCGCTGATCTTCTCTCGGGGAAGAAACGTTGGTCTCAGGTCTCTAGACCGCTTAAACGCAGAGTCCAGCCCTCGAGTGCTCAGCCAGGTTGCAGTCGTTGGCTCAGCTCTGACTCGCCTCAGTCATCTAGCGACTGTACTCCGCCCAAGAGGAGTAAGGTACAACAGAGCTGCACCGGTGGTGCAACCACTGTTATGGCTTTACCTCAGTCTGCTACTGTCTCTGCTGATCCCAAGTGGTCTATGCTTCAGTCCATGCAAGCTCAGCTTTCGGACCTGATGCGTGAGTGTCGTGCTGAGAGTGTTGCACCTCCTGCACCTGTGGTGCACCAACCTCCTGCACCCGTTCAGCCTGTGCTGCACCCGCCTGCACCGGTGGTGCACCAACCTCCTGCACCCGTTCAGCCTGTCCTGCACCCGCCTGCACCGGTGGTGCACCAACCTCCTGCACCCGTTCAGCCTATGCTGCACCCGCCTGCACCGGTGGTGCACCAACCTCCTGCACCCGTTCAGCCTGTGCTGCACCCGCCTGCACTCGCTGCACCCAGTCGCAGCTCCATCTGCCAGGCGTACGATGTTGAACCACTTTCTGTGTTCACTGTTCCCAGTGTTGTTCAGCATCAGCCTTCTTTAAGGCAACCTTCGGTTTGGGATCAGGAGGATTACTCCACTCTTCCTCCTCCTCCCCTGGCTGCTCCACCGGCGGTGCAACTCTCGGTGGAGGTACAACAACCTCTTCCACCTGTGAGTCAGTCTCCTCAGCTGCTGCACCGAGCTCTACCCGTGCACCCTGATCCTGCTCCTCAGACATCTCTGCTTGCGGGAACTTTACCTTGTTCTGCACAGCCTCGGTCTCTTCACGCTCCACTCATACCACAGGAACAGGAACAGGAACTTGCTGCACCTCCGCCTTCCACCTCTGTTGTTGTTCCTGCTCGTTCTGACTCTGCGGTTCAGCATTCGTATCCGATCCCGTCGCCTCTTTCTGGGGTTGAGGTTTCGGATGATGAGGAGGCACACCTTGATCCCTCTTCGGACGTGGACGAATCCAAGCTCTCTCCACAGTCTCTTGATTTTCGCAAGGTCTTGGCTCTTCTCAGGGAGGTTTATCCAGACCATTTTGTCTCAGCTATTCCCCGCTCTCCACCATCTGAGTTTTCGCTGGGAGTGCAACAAGCTCAGTCTTCCTATACCAAGCTTGTCCTTGCTAGATCCTCCAAGAGGGCTTTTAGGATCTTAGGGGAGTGGCTGCAGTCTAAGCAACTTCTTGGCAAGACTTCCTTCATGTTCCCTCCAACGAAGCTCACTTCGAAAGCGAGCGTTTGGTATGCCACAGGGGAAGCACCAGGCTTGGGAGTACCTGCCTCTGCCCAGGCTGACTTCTCAAGTCTGGTAGACTCGCCTCGAAGATCTGCTATGAGACGCTCAAAAGTGTGTTGGACCTTCTCAGACCTGGATCACTTGCTTAAAGGGGTGTTTAGAGCTTTTGAAATGTTTAATTTTCTCGACTGGTGCCTGGGGGCCCTCAGCAAGAAAACCTCTCATACGGACAAAGATTCTGCCATGCTGTTAATGTCCTGTATGGATAAGGCCATCAGAGATGGATCGGGCGAGCTAGCGTCCTTGTTTGTATCAGGGGTGTTGAAGAAAAGAGAACAGCTGTGTTCTTTCCTTTCCGCCAGCATTACCCCTTGCCAACGGTCACAACTTCTGTTTGCTCCTCTTTCGAAGTTTATTTTTCCCGAAGAGCTCATTAAAGATTTGTCTGCTGCCTTGATACAGAAGGACACGCACGATCTTGTAGCTTCTTCGGCTCGTAAGTCTAAGGCTTCCACCTCAGTCCCTAAGACTTACCGCTCCCCAGTGGCTGATACCCCTGCGACTAGATTCATACCGCCCTTTCGTGGTAGAGCCCCCAGCCGAGGAAGCTCCCGTCCAGACTCTTACAGAGGCAAGTCCAGGAAAGGATCCAAGCCATCCAAAGGAAAACACTGACTCTCCGCTTCTCCAGACGACAGTAGGAGCCAGACTCAAGACCTTCTGGCGAGCTTGGGAGATGAGAGGTGCAGACGCACAGTCTGTCAGTTGGCTGAGGTTCGGTTACAGGATTCCATTCTACCTTCAACCACCTCTGACCACTTCGCCCATCAACCTCTCTCCCAACTACAAAGAGGAGTACAAGAGACTAGCTTTGCACCAGGAGGTGTCGCTTCTTGTGCAGAAGAAGGCTGTGGTTATAGTCCGGGACCATCAATCCCCGGGCTTCTACAACCGTCTCTTTCTTGTGGCCAAGAAGACAGGAGGTTGGAGACCTGTGCTGGACGTCAGCGCTCTCAACGAGTATGTCACCAAGCTGACGTTCACGATGGAGACGACCAAGTCGGTCTTAGCAGCGGTCAGACAGGAGGACTGGATGGTCTCATTGGACTTGAAAGATGCTTATTTTCACGTTCCGATTCATCCAGACTCCCAACCTTTCCTAAGATTCGTTTTCGGAAAGGTCGTCTACCAATTCCAAGCCCTGTGTTTTGGCCTAAGCACAGCTCCTATGGTCTTTACCCTTCTGATGAGGAATGTAGCCAAATTCCTTCACTTGTCAAACATCAGAGCCTCCCTCTACCTAGACGACTGGCTGTTGAGAGCCTCCTCGAGTCGTCGTTGTCTGGAGAATCTTCATTGGACTTCAGACCTTATCAGAGACCTGGGTCTATTAGTCAATTTGGAAAAATCTCAACTCATTCCCTCACAATCCATCGTGTATCTGGGAATGGAGATTCAGAGTCAGAGTTTTCGGGCTTTTCCATCGGCCCCCAGGATAAGCCAAGCCCTAGAGTGCATCATGAGCATGCTGAAGAGGAGCAGTTGCTCAGTGAGACAGTGGATGAGTCTCACAGGGACTCTCTCGTCCCTAGCCCTGTTTGTCGAGCTGGGCAGACTCCACCTCCGCCCTCTTCAATTCCACCTAGCAGCTCATTGGGACAAGAGTTCGACTCTAGAAGCAATCTCTATCCCTATCAACCAAGAGATGAAGACCACTCTCCTGTGGTGGAAGCACAACCTCCTTCTCAGAGAGGGTCTATCCTTGGCCATTCAGACCCCCAATCTTCATCTCTTCTCAGATGCATCGGACTCGGGCTGGGGTGCAACCTTGGACGGAAAGGAATGCTCCGGAATGTGGAACGAGGAACAACGATCTCTCCACATCAACTGCAAGGAACTGCTGGCAGTTCATCTAGCCCTGTTGAACTTCAAGTCCCTCCTGCTAGGCAAAGTGGTGGAGGTGAACTCGGACAACACCACAGCCTTGGCTTACATCTCCAAGCAAGGAGGGACCCATTCGAGGAGCCTTTACGAGATCGCAAGGGACCTCCTCATTTGGTCAAGAAGTCTAAACCTCTCTCTAGTCACGAGGTTCATCCAGGGCAATATGAACGTGTCAGCAGATCGTCTGAGCAGAAGGAATCAGGTCATTCCCACGGAATGGACCCTCCACAAGAGTGTGTGCAACAGACTTTGGACCTTGTGGGGTCAACCTACCATAGATCTGTTTGCCACCTCCATGACCAAGAGACTTCCTCTGTTTTGTTCTCCTGTTCCAGACCCTGCAGCAGTTCATGTGGATGCCTTTCTACTGAACTGGTCCCATCTCGACCTGTACGCATTCCCTCCGTTCAAGATAATCAACAAGGTTCTGCAGAAATTCGTCTCGCACGAAGGGACACGGCTGACGCTGGTTGCTCCCCTTTGGCCTGCAAGAGAATGGTTCACAGAGGTACTACAATGGCTAGTAGACTTCCCCAGGACTCTACCTCTAAGAGTGGACCTTCTACGTCAACCTCACGTAGACAGGTTACATCCAAACCTCCACGCTCTTCAACTGACTGCCTTCAGACTGTCGAAAGATTCGCTAGAGCTCGAGGCTTTTCGAAGGAGGCAGCCAGGGCTATTGCCAGAGCAAGAAGGGTTTCCACTCGTAGGGTCTACCAGTCTAAGTGGGAGGTCTTCCGAAGCTGGTGTAGAGCCAATTCGATATCCTCTACCAATACCTCTGTGACCCAAATAGCTGACTTCCTGCTTCATCTTAGGAATGAGAGATCCCTTTCAGCTCCTACGATTAAGGGATATAGGAGTATGTTGGCCTCAGTTCTCCGCCATAGAGGTTTGGACCTGTCTTCCAACAAGGACCTTCAAGACATTCTTAAGTCTTTTGAGACGTCTAAAGATCGTCGTCTTTCCACTCCAGGCTGGAATCTAGACGTAGTCTTAAGGTTCCTTATGACATCTAGGTTCGAACCTCTCCAGTCAGCTTCATTCAAGGACCTTACCCTCAAGACCCTTTTTCTCGTTTGCCTGGCAACAGCTAAGAGAGTCAGTGAGGTTCATGCCTTCAGCAAGAACATTGGTTTCACGACCGAGTCTGCTACATGTTCTTTCCAGCTTGGATTCCTAGCAAAGAACGAACTTCCTTCACGTCCTTGGCCTAGATCGTTCGAGATACCTAGCCTTTCCAACATGGTAGGTAACGAACTTGAGAGAGTTCTTTGCCCTGTCAGAGCTCTCAAATATTATCTCAAGAGGTCTAAACCTCTCCGAGGACAGTCAGAAGCCTTATGGTGTGCCATCAGGAAACCCTCGAGACCCATGTCCAAGAATGGGCTTTCGTATTATATAAGGCTTCTGATCAGAGAAGCACATTCTCACTTAAAGGAGGAAGACCTTGCATTGCTGAAGGTAAGGACCCACGAAGTAAGAGCCGTAGCTACTTCGATGGCCTTTAATAAAAACCGTTCTCTGCAGAGTGTAATGGATGCAACCTATTGGAGGAGCAAGTCAGTGTTTGCATCATTTTATCTGAAAGATGTCCAGTCTCTTTACGAGAACTGCTACACCCTGGGACCATTCGTAGCAGCGAGTGCAGTAGTAGGTGAGGGCTCAGCCACTACATTCCCTTAATCCCATAACCTTTTTAACTTTTCTCTTGAATTCTTTTATTGTTGTTTTTATGGTTGTTACGGTAGGCTAAGAAGCCTTCCGCATCCTTTTGATTTGGCGGGTGGTCAATTCATTCTTGAGAAGCGCCTAGGTTAAAGGTTGTGTAGAGGTCCTTTAGTAGGGGTTGCAACCCTATATACTTTAGCACCTTGGGTTGATTCAGCCTCCAAGAGGAACGCTGCGCTCAGTAAGGAAGACGAACTTAAAAAAGAGGCAGAGTAACGGTTCAATTCGACTTCCTTACCAGGTACTTATTATTTCATTTGTTATTGGAGATAACTGTTATATGAAATTTGGGGATACTTGGCTATCCTTTAATCTTGTACACTGGTTTCCACCCACCCCCCTGGGTGTGAATCAGCTACATGATTATCGGGTAAGTTTAATATTGAAAAATGTTATTTTCATTAGTAAAATAAATTTTTGAATATACTTACCCGATAATCATGATTTAATTGACCCTCCCTTCCTCCCCATAGAGAACCAGTGGGACCGAGGAATAATTGAGGAGGTGTCAACAAGAAGTACTTGAGTACCTGGCCACAGGTGGCGCTGGTTAGTACACCCCCTTCTAGTATTGTGATAGCTGGCGTATCCCTCCTTAGATTTCTGTCGGGCAACGGAGTTGACAGCTACATGATTATCGGGTAAGTATATTCAAAAATTTATTTTACTAATGAAAATAACATATTAGGCGATGTAGTGTTAGGACTTGTAATAGGCGTCTTCCGAAGGCCTCTGTTGACCCTCACACCGTTTGTTCCGACTGTAGGGGAAAATCCTGTCAGTTGGAAGATCGATGTGGGGAATGTGCTGGGCTTTCGGAATTCGATTTTAATGAATTCCTCAAGTATACGACTAGGTTAGAGAGGGAGAGAGTTAGGAGGAGTTCTTCTCGCTCTTTGGTTTATTCCTCCCCCCATGATCCTCAACCTTTTCCTTCCCCTGTAGTGGTGACCCCCGAACCTACTACGAGTGCTCAGCCTGATATGTCGGATATGTTACGTGCCATTCAGGCTCTTGGTGATAAGGTGGAGTCTTTAGTGAGTGACCACAATCTTCTCTTGGCAGATGTCAAGGAACTTAAAGTGAAAAGTGCAGTGGGAAGTGTTAGTGCCAGTGCTGTGCCTAGTGTCAGTGTCAGTGTTGCGCATGAGGATACTTCTGTGCGTGCCAGTCGTCCTCCCAGTCCGGGACCTCTTGCAAGCTCCCAAGCCCAGGGGAGAAGCAACGTCGAAGGGCAAAAGGGTTCGGCAGGCCTTGATCGGCGCACAGTTGTATCCTCAGTGGTTGCGGGCGTATCTGATAGAGATCGTCACTTCCACTCCCAGACGATTGAGCCCTTAAATTCCTCGTCTGCGGAAGAAGTTTCCAGGAGGAAACGCTGGACCCAGGTCTCACGACCTCTTAAACGTAAGGTCCCGTCCGAGCGAGTCCAACGGCCCAGGTGTAGCCACTGGGCCAGTTCGGACTCGCCGCAGTCATCTGATGACTGCACACCTCCTAAGAGAGGTAAAGCGATGCCTCAACAGGCCTCTGCTCCAGCTTCTGTTGATCCCAAGTTGTCTATGCTGCAGACAATGCAGTCTCAGCTTGCGGTTTTGATGCAGGAGTTTCAGGCAGAGAAGGTTAGCACACCTCCTCCTGCGAGCGCTCCTCCACCTCTGCGCAGTCCACCCTGCCAGACGTATGATGTTGAGGCTCCTCCTGCTTCCATGCGTGAGCTGCCGCATTGGGAGTTGCCAGGTACCAGCGCTATGCAGCAACCTCCTCTTTCCTTGAGGCAGGAGCCTCTTGCTATGCGGCAACCTCCTCAACCCTTGAGGCAGGAGCCTCATGCTATGCGGCAACCTCCTCTACCCATGAGGCAGGAGCCTCATGCGTTGCGGCAACCTCCTCTACCCATGAGGCAGCAACCTCATGCTATGCGGCAACCGCCTCAACCCTTGAGGCAAGAGCCTCTCTCTGCGCAGCAACCTCCTCAACCCTTGAGGCAGACGCAACCCTTGAGGCAGGAACCTCATGCTATGAGGCAGCCTCCTCAACGCATGCAGCAGCCGCATTCTTCGCAGCATGAGCCTCTTCCCATTCAACATGAACCGCATACCATGCAGCATGAGCCTCATGTCTTACAGCATTCGCTTCTGACCACGCTTGCTCCTCAGACCACCGCAGAACCTCCTTCACCCCAGCCTCATGACTTTGTCATTGCCAGCCCTCATCCTCTTCAACAGAGGCGTGATGATGGATCCGCAAGTGCGCATGCACCCGTTCTACAGGATTCAGCCATTCAGCATGCCGCTATACCGTTACCTCTCGCTTCTCAACTCTCAGGAGATGAGGTTTCTGAGGATGAAGCTGCTCACCTGGATGATCCTTCTTCTGATGTGGAGGAACACAAGTCTTCGCCACCTTCCTTAGACTTTCGTAAGGTCCTGGCTCTGTTCAGAGAGTTATACCCTGAACACTTCGTTTCTGCAACCCCTCGTTCTCCTCCATCCGAGTTTTCTATAGGCATGCAGCCTATTACGTCTGCCTACACCAAGCTTGTCCTCGCCAGATCATCAAAGAGAGCTTTGAGGGTTTTAGGGGATTGGTTGCAGTCCAGGCAGCAACTGGGAAGGACATCTTTTGTGTTTCCTCCTCCTAAGCTGGCTTCTAAGTTGGGCGTCTGGTATGCCACGGGAGAGGAACCTGGCTTGGGGGTCCCTGCCTCTGCCCAGGCCGACTTCTCAAGTTTGGTTGACTCTCCCCGTAGGTCAGCTATGAGACGCTCGAAGGTCTGCTGGACTTTTTCTGATCTGGACCACTTGTTGAAGGGAGTCTTTCGCGCCTTCGAAATTTTTAATTTCCTCGATTGGTGCCTGGGGGCCTTAAGCAAGAAGACTGCCCCTTCTGACAAAGACTCGGCCATGCTGATCATGTCCTGTATGGACAGAGCAATTCGCGATGGTTCTGGCGAACTTGCTTCTATTTTTGTCTCAGGAGTCCTCAAGAAAAGGGAACATCTATGCTCCTACTTATCTACTGGTATCACCCCTTGCCAGAGGTCACAGTTGCTGTTTGCTCCTCTCTCCAAGTTCCTGTTTCCGGAGGAGCTAATCAAGGAGATGGCTGCGGCTCTTATCCAGAAAGATACGCATGACCTCATGGCCTCTTCAGCACGTAAGGCTAAAACCGTACCTTCAGTGCCGAGATCTTACCGCACCCCTGTGGCTGATACACCTGCTACCAGATTCATTCCGCCCTTTCGTGGCAGAGCCCCCAGCCGAGGAAGTTCCCGTGCAGACAGTCACCGGGGCAAGTCCAAGAAAGGTGCCAAGTCCACGAAAAGCAAGCTTTGACTTCCCTCCTCTCCAGACAGCTGTAGGAGCCAGACTCAAGACCTTCTGGCAAGCCTGGGAAAGAAGAGGTGCAGACGCTCAGTCTGTCAAGTGGCTAAGGGAGGGTTACAGAATTCCGTTCTGCCGCAATCCCCCTCTGACCACATCTCCCATCAACCTCTCTCCCAACTACAAGGAGAAGGACAAGAGGCTAGCGTTACATCAAGAGGTGTCGCTCCTGTTACAGAAGGAGGCAGTGGTAATAGTTCCGGGACCATCAATCCCCGGGCTTTTACAACCGTCTCTTCCTGGTGGCCAAGAAGACAGGAGGTTGGAAACCGGTGCTGGACGTCAGTGCGCTCAATGCTTATGTCACCAAGCAGACGTTCACAATGGAGACGACGAAGTCGGTCCTAGCAGCGGTCAGGCAGGAGGACTGGATGGTCTCGTTGGATCTGAAAGACGCCTACTTTCACGTTCCCATCCATCCAGACTCCCAACCTTTTCTGAGATTCGTCTTTGGAGAGGTTGTGTACCAGTTCCAAGCCCTGTGCTTTGGCCTAAGCACGGCACCTCTTGTGTTTACGCGACTGATGAGGAATATTGCGAAATTCCTTCACTTGGCAGACATCAGAGCCTCCCTTTATTTAGACGACTGGCTTTTAAGAGCCCCCACAAGTCGTCGCTGTCTGGAGAGTCTCAGATGGACTTTGGATTTGACCAAGGAACTGGGTCTCTTGGTCAATTTAGAGAAGTCCCAGCTCGTTCCTTCCCAAACCATCGTTTACCTGGGAATGGAGATTCAGAGTCGAGCTTTTCGGGCTTTTCCGTCGGCCCCAAGAATCAACCAAGCCTTAGAGTGCATCCTGAGCATGCTGAAGAAGAACCGATGCTCGGTGAGGCAGTGGATGAGTCTAACAGGGACCCTTTCATCGCTAGCCCTGTTCATCGAGTTAGGGAGACTCCACCTCCGCCCCCTTCAGTACCATCTAGCAGCTCACTGGAACAAGGATATGACGCTCGAGGCGGTCTCTATTCCTGTTTCCAAAGAGATGAGGGCTACTCTAATGTGGTGGAAGAACAACATTCTTCTCAAGGAGGGTCTCTCATTAGCTGTTCAGACCCCCGACCTTCATCTCTACTCGGACGCATCAGACTCGGGCTGGGGCGCGACATTGGACGGACAGGAATGCTCGGGGACATGGAACCAGGAACAGGAAACGCTTCACATCAATTGCAAGGAGTTGTTGGCAGTTCATCTGGCCTTAATGAACTTCAAGTCCCTCCTGCTAAACAAGGTGGTGGAGGTGAACTCCGACAACACCACAGCCTTGGCGTACATCTCCAAGCAGGGAGGGACTCATTCGAGGAAGCTGTTCGAGATCGCAAGGGACCTCCTCATTTGGTCAAAAAGTCGAAAGCTCACTCTGGTAACGAGGTTCATTCAGGGCGATATGAATGTCTCGGCAGATCGCCTCAGCAGGAAGGGTCAAGTCATCCCCACAGAATGGACTCTTCACAAGAACGTGTGCAACAGACTTTGGGCCCTGTGGGGTCAGCCAACTATAGATCTGTTCGCTACCTCGATGACCAAGAGGCTCCCATTGTACTGTTCCCCGATTCCAGACCCGGCAGCAGTTCACGTGGATGCTTTTCTGCTGGATTGGTCCCACCTCGACCTGTATGCATTCCCGCCGTTCAAGATCATCAACAGGGTTCTTCAGAAGTTCGTCTCTCACGAAGGGACACGGCTGACGTTGGTTGCTCCCCTTTGGCCTGCAAGAGAATGGTTCACAGAGGTACTGCAATGGCTGGTTGACGTTCCCAGGACTCTCCCTCTAAGAGTGGACCTTCTACGTCAACCTCACGTAAGGAAGGTACACCCAAGCCTCCACGCTCTTCGTCTGACTGCCTTCAGACTATCGAAAGACTCTCTAGAGCTAGAGGCTTTTCGAAGGAGGCAGCCAGAGCGATTGCCAGAGCAAGGAGGATATCCACTCGCAGAGTCTATCAATCTAAGTGGGAAGTCTTCCGAAGCTGGTGCAGAACCAATGCAGTTTCCTCTACCAGTACCACTGTAACCCAAGTTGCTGACTTCCTGTTACATCTTAGGAATGTTAGATCTCTATCAGCTACTACGATCAAGGGGTACAGAAGTATGTTGGCAGCGGTTTTCCGCCACAGAGGCTTGGATCTTTCCTCCAACAAAGATCTGCAGGACATCCTTAGGTCTTTTGAGACCTCTAAAGAACGTCGGTTGTCCACTCCAGGCTGGAATCTAGACGTAGTCCTAAGGTTCCTTATGTCATCTAGATTTGAACCTCTCCAGTCAGCCTCTTTCAAAGACCTCACTCTCAAAACTCTTTTCCTCGTCTGCCTTGCAACAGCCAAAAGAGTAAGTGAGGTTCACGCCTTCAGCAGGAACATAGGTTTCACATCTGAAACGGCTACATGTTCCTTACAGCTCGGTTTTTTGGCAAAAAATGAGCTTCCTTCACGTCCTTGGCCTAAATCGTTCGAAATACCTAGCCTTTCCAACATGGTGGGTAACGAACGGGAGAGAGTACTTTGCCCTGTCAGAGCTCTTAAGTACTATCTTAAAAGGTCAAAACCCTTGCGAGGACAATCAGAGGCCTTATGGTGTGCTATTAAGAAACCTTCGCTGCCTATGTCTAAGAACGCAGTTTCTTACTACATAAGGCTTCTGATTAGAGAAGCTCATTCTCACATGAAGGATGAAGACCTTGCTTTGCTGAAGGTAAGGACACATGAAGTGAGAGCTGTGGCTACTTCAGTGGCCTTCAAACAGAACCGTTCTCTGCAGAGTATTATGGATGCAACCTATTGGAGGAGCAAGTCAGTGTTTGCATCATTCTATCTCAAAGATGTCCAGTCTCTTTACGAGAACTGCTACACCCTGGGACCATTCGTAGCAGCGAGTGCAGTAGTAGGTGAGGGCTCAGCCACTACATTCCCATAATCCCATAACCTTTTTAACCTTTCTCTTGAATGCTTTTATTGTTGTTTTGGGTTGTACGGTGGGCTAAGAAGCCTTCCGCATCCTAGTTGATTTGGCGGGTGGTCAATTCTTTCTTGAGAAGCGCCTAGGTTAGAGGTTGTGATGAGGTCCTTTAGTATGGGTTGCAGCCCTTTATACTTCAGCACCTAAGAGTTGTTCAGCCTCCTAAGAGGACCGCTGCGCTCAGTAAGGAAGACGTACTTATTAAAGGCAGAGTAATGGTTCAAGTCGACTTCCTTACCAGGTACTTATAATTTCATTTGTTATTTTGAATAACTGATAAAAATGAAATACGGGATACTTAGCTTCTTGATTAACATGTATACTGGTTTTCACCCACCCCCCTGGGTGTGAATCAGCTACATGATCATCGGGTAAGATTAATATTGAAAAATGTTATTTTCATTAGTAAAATAAATTTTTGAATATACTTACCCGATGATCATGATTTAATTGACCCACCCTTCCTCCCCATAGAGAACCAGTGGACCGAGGAAAAAATTGAGGTGGTGTTGACAAGAAGTACTGGAGTACCTGACCACAGATGGCGCTGGTGAGTACACCCCCCTCTTGTATAGCGATCGCTGGCGTATCCCGTCCGTAGATTTCTGTCGGGCAACGGAGTTGACAGCTACATGATCATCGGGTAAGTATATTCAAAAATTTATTTTACTAATGAAAATAACATTTTATAGCATTTCACCACCTCAAAAACACTGGTTTCCCACTGGGGTCTCCCATAATTGTTCAAAAACTGGGTGTTTTGCCCCATTAATCGTCAGAAATGCATAAAACTCAAGATAGCAAGTAGGAAAGATATATGGCTCGTGTATTTGGCTAGAAATTAAAGTATCACATATTTACCTTGATGTTTTTTTTAACTTAATTTCTTCCATTCATCCTCATAAAGTCACTGATATCAAAACCGAGATATGGTGGCTCATGCGGTAAGGTCCCTGACTGGGTAACGCCAGACTGGGATTTGAGTCCCGCTCAAATTCGTTAGTTTCTTTGATGCTGTAACCTCACCATCCTTCTGAGCTAAGGATGTGGGTTTTTGGGGGGAGCCTATAGGTGTATCCAGCAGCCATTGCCTGGCCCTCCTTGGTCTTAGCTTGGGTGGGGAGTGTGCTTGGTTGCTAATTACTGTATATGTATATATGGTCAGTCTCTAGGTCAATGTCACTGTCCCTTGCCTCTGCCATTCATGAGCGGCCTTTAAACCTTTAAATAGTAAGGAAACATAGTCAAAACACGAGCTTTTGTTTGCCAGGACTTCCAGACGCAAAGGAAATGAGACTTTCCATCCCAGTGTTTATTGTTTTAAAATTGCCTCCTTAATTAACACCTTCACCCGAGGGGTTACTGTACTGTAATTGTTCAGTGGCCACTTTTCTCTTGGTAAGCAGCTCTTCTAGGAGGACACTCCAACATCAAATCATTGTTCTCTAGTCTTGGGTAATGCCATATCCTCTGTTTCATGGTCTTCCACTGTCTTGGGTTAGAGTTCTCTTGTTTGAGGGTACACTCGGGCACACTATTCTATTATCTCCTCCTCTGGTTCTGTTAAAGGTTTTATAGTTTATATACGAGATATTTATTTAAATGCTACTGTTCTTTAAATATTCCATGAATTCACGCATGAAAGGCTACCAACCGAAGCCGCTAACTAACACTGCCCAAATAGCCTAAATAAAAGATAAAATCGTGCCAAAACATTGAATTAGATGTCCATAACACAAAAATAAGACTACAATTAGTATAAGGAATTAATAGAAATTCTTACAAAGCAAAGAGATCCCGAGGAAGCAACACCAAAAGATCTCAAACACACCCGTAAGGGAGCGTCAACAAAGCGGCTAAGATAAAACCCAACAAGGTTATTGATTGAACGTGTGTCGCTACCTAGATATCCCAAACAGACAAATATAATACTCAACTTGGGAGCAGGGATCTCCAAAACGCCTGACATCTTCAAAAACACAAAATAACACAGCACTACGAAAAACACGTCCGAACGTTCACGGGTGCTAACAAGGAATGATGGGAGAAGGATAGGTGGTAGTGGTGGTGGGGGGGGGGGGGGGGCAGTAGCTGTAGTGACCGACACCTCGTAATAACGGGGGATTTTGAGGAGGGAGAAGTCTAATTGGAAAGGGACCTCTGGTAGTGGTATCACTCGCCCCAGTTTTAATTCCGACACCCTTTTAGGGGTGAGTGAGCTGGATATATCCTGGCATTCCATGCAACTTTTTTCTCTGGTATATTTAGCAGTATTTATACCTTTGAAATGGTGCTTTAAGGAGCATTTCACTGGGCGACACAGGTTCCTCGCCCAGAAAATAGATTTTTCCTGCGTCAAAATCCCATAATTTTTCCTTGTTTCATTTCCTCACTGGGCTATTTTCCTTGTTGGAGCTCCTGGGCTTATAGCATTCTGCTTTTCCAACTAGGGTTGTAGCTTAGCAATTGATAATGATAATAACCTAATGATTTATTGGTTTTTGCTCTTGTATGCTTTCTTCGCCCGCAATTAAATACCTTATTGCAAGTAGAATATGTTTTGCTATGCGGGTTTGCCCCGTGGGCTAATATTTCACCATTAATTATCAATTACTGTTTAAAAACTTAGTTTTAAATATTAAACTTAGCCGGTGAATATATAATAGCTGACGTCTCCGGCGGCTCGACAGAAAAACACAAAAACTCGCGAGCGATCGCTATGAAGGTTGCGGGTGTGCCCACCAGCGCCAACTATCGGCCAGGTACCGCATATACATGTAAACAGCTCCAGTTCTTCTCTGTCGGTCTTGTCGACAAGTTGATTCCATTACTCGCTGTTAACCTGGAGTTTTTTCAACAGTCTTGGTGAAGTACTTCTTTTTGGTTTTGAGCTTTCGCAGTGCAGGTGTTTTTATCTTCAATTTAAACTCTTGAACTCTTTTTTGGATAGATTTAATTGTTGATGACTTTGGATTGTTTTTGGACTTTCTTTGACTTTTCAAAATGGCTGACCCTTCTCCAATTCCTAAATTTCGTAAATGTAATGCTAGGGATTGTAACAAACGTCTTCCAAAGGCCTCTCTCGACCCACATACTGTGTGTTCTAATTGTCGGGGTAAAACCTGTCAATTAGGAGATCGGTGTGATGAGTGCGTGGTACTTTCGGAATTCGACTGGCTAGAGTTTGATAAGTATTCTCGTAAGCTAGAGAGAGATAGGGTGAGGAGAGTTCCTCTAGATCATTAGAATTTTCCTCCTCCCATGCCCCTGAACCTAATCCTTCCCCAGTAGTAGTTGTGCCTGAACCTTCTACTAGCACTCATGAACCATCAATGCGGGATATGTTACGTGCCATTCAAGCTTTGGGCGAGAGAGTTGAATCTTTAGCTACGGACCGTAATCAACTCATGGCGGATGTAAAAGAGTTAAAGTGTCAGAGTGCCACATTAGAAAATCGTGGGGATAAAGTGATTAGTGCGCAAAGTGTTATCAGTGTTGCGACCGAGGGTTCGTCTGTTCGTGCCTGTCGTTCGCCTAGTCCGAGACCTCTTGCAAGCTCCCATGCACCAGGGAGAAGTAATGTCGTAGGACTTATGGGTATGAGAGGCTTTAACCAACGAACAGACGTTCCCTCTATGGTTTCGGGCGGGTCTCGTCAAGACCGCCCCTACCATAAGACGAGCGAGGCGGTTTTCTCCTCGTCTTCCGAAGGCTTCTCGCGTAAGAAACCGTGGAGCAAGGTTTCGAGACCCTTAAAGCGAAAGTCAGTCCCTTCAGGACAGGTCCAGCGTCCTGGTTGTAGCCATTGGGACAGCTCTGACCCTGTGCAGTCATCGGAAGACTGCTCGCCGCCTAAACAGAAGCGTAACACAGGCTCCGAGAGTCTTAGTGTAGGCAATGTTTTGCAGTCACAGACGTTACCCTCGTCTCGAACCGCTCCCACTCCCGTTGATCCTAAATCGGTTGTACTGCAAGATATGCAGAATAAGCTTGCCTCTCTTATGGAGGATTATACTGCTGAACAGGTTCACGATGATCCTCGCCGTTTAGCTGATCGAGATCCTGGCCGTCAGCCGCCCAAACGAGCCTTTGCTCGTCCTGTTGAAGTTGACGTTACAAAGTCACGTCAGTCACGTGACGTAGAGCCTCACTCGATGCAGTCCCGTGTTGACTTTCAGCCGCTTGTGGACGTTCAGCCGCTTGTGGACGTTCAGCCGCTACCGCATGCTCGTGTTGACGTTCAGGACGTTCGTCAACCAGCGAAGTTGACTTGTTTTGACGTTGAGCGTCAAGCACCGCAGTCAAGAGTTGTTTTGACTGCTCATTCTAGGCAGTCAAGGCAGTCTCGAGTTGACGTCGAGCGTCCTCCCGCTCCTGTTGTTGTTGCTAGTCAGTCCGTTAAGCAGTTACATGACGTAGCGTCCTGGACTGCTACTGATGCTCCTGTGCATGTGGACTCTGCTTGTCAAGCATTGCCACCAAGGCAGGTCTCTCCCTTGCTTGAGACTCATCAGTTGTCGGACGAGGTTCCTTCAGATGAGGACGTTGCTGATCCTCATCCTGATGATAATCCTTTGGACGTTTTGTCAGATGTAGAAGAACCTAAGGCTGTTCAACCTTCGATGGATTTTAAGAAGATCATGATGATTTTCAAGGATCTTTTTCCAGATCATTTTGTTGCTGTTGCTCCTCGTTCGCCTCCGTCTGAGTTTGCTCTAGGCTTAGCTGCTACCAAGCCTGCCTTTACTAAGCTAGTGCTTTCTCGCTCTTCTAAGAGGGCTTTACGTCTTCTAGGCGACTGGTTGGGTACCAGGAAGAGTTTGGGGAAGACGGCCTTTGCCTTCCCACCTTCTAAGCTTGCTTCTAGATCGAGCGTCTGGTATGACACGGGAGAAGTTCTCGGCTTGGGAGTCCCTGCCTCTGCCCAGGGTGACTTCTCAAGCCTCGTAGACTCTCCCCGTCGCCTGGCCATGAGACGCTCGAAGATTTGTTGGTCCTCCTCGGACCTTGACCATCTACTTAAAGGCGTATACAAGGCCATTGAAGTTTTCAACTTTCTTGATTGGTCTTTAGGAGCATTAAGTAGGAAGATCTCGTCTGCCGACCAAGATGTATCCTTACTTATCATGTCCTGTATGGACAAAGCCATCCGCGATGGCTCCAATGAGCTCGCCTCCACCTTTACGTCGGGAGTCTTAAAGAAGAGAGAAACCCTTTGCTCTTTCCTTTCAGCAGGAGTTACTCCCTGTCAGAGATCGGAACTGCTCTTTGCTCCCTTATCGGCTGCCTTGTTTCCACAACAGCTGATTAAGGACATAGCTGCTTCGCTTGTGCAGAAGGACACGCATGACCTGATGGCGTCCTCTGCTCGCAAGGGGGCTCCTTCTGCTTCCTTTGTTGTGAGACCCAGAATCGAGACTCCTGCGTCTAGATTTATCCCGCCCTTTCGTGGCAGAGCTCGCAGCAGGGGAGGCTCTCGTGCCGAGGGAAAGAAAGGTAAGAAGAGAGGAGCCAAGTCCTCCCGTGGCAGAGTCTGACTGCCCACGGCCTCAGACAGCGGTAGGGGCCAGATTGAACAGCTTCTGGCAGGCCTGGGAGAAGAGGGGTGCAGACCAAGAGTGTGTTCTGTTGCTCAAAGAGGGGTACAAAATACCGTTTGTACGCCAACCTCCTCTAGTAACAACTCCCATAGACCTCTCTCCCAGGTATCGAGAGGAGTCAAAGAGACAAGCCCTACATCAAGAAGTGTGTCTGTTGCTAGAGAAGGGAGCGGTGGTGAAAGTCTCGGACCTTCAATCACCGGGGTTTTACAACCGTCTCTTCCTAGTCCCAAAGCATACAGGAGGTTGGAGGCCAGTGCTAGACGTCAGTGCGCTCAACGTTTTTGTTACGAAAACAAAGTTCACGATGGAGACCACGAAGTCCGTCTTAGCAGCGGTCAGAGAGGGAGACTGGATGGTCTCTCTCGACCTACGAGATGCGTACTTCCACATTCCTATACACCCGGATTCCCAACCGTTTCTGAGGTTTGTTTATAGGAATGTGGTGTACCAGTTTCGAGCCCTGTGCTTTGGCCTCAGTCCTGCTCCTCTCGTGTTTACGAGGCTCATGAGGAATTTGGCAAAATTCCTTCATCTATCGGGAATCCGAGCCTCCCTGTACTTGGACGACTGGCTTCTCAGAGAATCGTCCAGTCATCGCTGTCTGCAGGATCTACATTGGACGTTGGGTCTGGCCAAGGAGTTAGGACTTTTGGTCAACTTAGAAAAGTCCCAACTGATCCCATCCCAGACTATTCTATATTTGGGGATGGAGATTCGCAGTCTAGTTTTTCGGGCTTTTCCGTCTGCCACCCGAATAGAACAAGCCCTGATCAAAGTCCAACTAATGCTGAAGAGAGAACGTTGTTCAGTAAGGAGTTGGATGAGTCTCGTAGGGACTCTCTCATCCCTGGAGCAGTTTGTCTCGCTAGGGAGACTGCACCTTCGGCCTCTCCAGTTCCATTTAGCCTCTCACTGGAACAAGGGCAAGACTTTAGAGACGGTATCAATCCCGGTCTCCGAACCAGTAAAAGCATGCCTGAACTGGTGGGACAGCAATATCAGTCTGAGAGAGGGCCTGTCTCTAGCAGTCAAGAACCCAAACCACGTGTTGTTCTCAGACGCGTCGGATTTGGGTTGGGGTGCGACCCTGGACGGTCGGGAATGCTCGGGTCTGTGGACCTCAGTTCAGAAGAGCATGCACATCAACGGCAAGGAGCTATTAGCAGTCCACTTGGCCTTGATGAATTTCGAGAACATTCTTCGAAACAAAGTGGTAGAGGTCAATTCAGACAACACCACAGCTTTGGCATACATCTCCAAGCAAGGAGGCACTCACTCCCACACGCTGTACGTGATCGCAAGGGACCTCCTCATATGGTCAAAAAATCGAGGCATCTCCCTGTTGACAAGGTTTATCCAGGGGGACTTGAACGTCTTGGCAGACTGTCTCAGTCGGAGGGGTCAGGTGATACCCACGTAATGGACCCTCCACAAGGACGTGTGCAAGAGTCTTTGGGCGACTTGGGGTCAACCCACCATAGACCTCTTTGCCACCTCGTTGACCAAAAGGCTCCCAATCTATTGCTCTCCAGTCCCAGATCCAGAGGCGATCCACATAGACGCTTTTCTACTGGACTGGTCTCACCAGGACTTGTATGCATTCCCATCATTCAAGATAGTCAACAAGGTACTGCAGAAGTTCGCCTCTCACGAAGGGACAAGGTTGACGTTGGTTGCTCCCCTCTGGCCCGCGAGAGAGTGGTTCACCGAGGTACTTCAATGGCTGGTAGACATTCCAAGGAGTCTTCCTCTAAGGGTAGATCTCTTACGTCAGCCCCACGTAAAGGATGTTCATCAAAGCCTCCCCGCGCTTCGTCTGACTGCCTTCAGACTATCGAAAGACTCAAGAGCTCGAGGCTTTTCGAAGGAGGCAGCCAGTGCGATTGCGAGAGCGAGGAGAGCTTCTACCATCAAAGTTTACCAGTCGAAGTGGGAAGTGTTTCGAGACTGGTGCAAGTCAGCATCTGTGTCCTCTTCCAGTACCTCTGTAGCCCAAATCGCAGATTTTCTGTTACATCTGAGAAATGTTCGCTCCCTCTCAGCACCCACTATTAAGGGCTACAGGAGCATGTTGGCTTCGGTCTTTCGACATAGAGGCTTAGATCTTTCCAACAATAAAGATCTCCAAGATCTCTTTAAGTCTTTCGAGACCTCTAAGGAACGTCGTATGGCAACTCCTGGATGGAACTTAGACGTGGTCCTAAGGTTCCTGATGTCAGACAGGTTTGAGCCATTACAATCAGCCTCCCTGAAGGATCTCGCCCTCAAGACGCTTTTCCTAGTGTGCTTGGCTTCGGCTAAAAGGGTCAGTGAAATTCATGCCTTCAGTAAGAACATCGGCTTTTCCACAGATAAAGCCACATGTTCACTTCGACTTGGTTTCCTGGCCAAAAATGAACTGCCTTCTCGTCCTTGGCCTAAGTCATTTGACATACCTTGCCTGTCAGAGATCGTAGGCAACGAACTTGAAAGAGTACTGTGTCCAGTTAGAGCTCTTAAGTTCTACTTAGCTCGTACTAAGTCCTTACGAGGTGGATCTGAGGCCTTATGGTGCTCAGTTAAGAAGCCATCATTACTTATGTCAAAGAATGCCTTGTCATATTTTATCAGATTTTTAATCCGAGAGGCTCATTCTCACTTGAATGAAACAGACCGATGCTTGCTTAAAGTTAAGACACACGAAGTAAGAGCTATAGCAACTTCCGTGGCCTTTAAGCAAAATAGATCTCTGCGAAGTATTATGGACGCGACCTTTTGGAGAAGCAAGTCGGTATTCGCGTCATTTTACTTAAAAGATGTCCAGACTCTTTATGAGGACTGCTACACACTGGGTCCATTCGTTGCAGCGAGTGCAGTAGTGGGTGAGGGTTCTACCACTACATTCCCTTAATTCCAATATCCTTTTAATCTGTCTCTTGAAATTTTTTTAATCTTGTTTTTGGGTTGTACCGAAGGCTAAGAAGCCTTTCGCATCCTGGTTGATTTGGCGGGTGGTCAAATGTCATTTCTTGAGAGCGCCCAGATTAGGGGTTTGATGAGGTCCTGTTGTATGGGTTGCCGCCCTTGATACTTCAGCTCCTGGGAGTCTTTCAACATCCTAAGAGGATGGCTGGGCTTCGTGAGGAAGACAAGACTAACAAGGCAGAGTAATCGTCAAAGTCATCTTCCTTACCAGGTACCTATATATATTTGGGTTTTGTTATGATATAACTGTCAAAAACTCTAAGCATATACGCCGTAAACTGCATTAATACTGGTCTCTACCCACCACCATGGGTGTGAATCAGCTATTATATATTCACCGGCTAAGTTTAATATTTAAAAATGATATTTTGATTATAAAATAAATTTTTAATATACTTACCCGGTGAATATATAAATTAAAGGCCCCCCCCCTTCCTCCCCGATAGAGACCCAGCGGGATGAGAAGAACTGGAGCTGTTTACATGTATATGCGGTATCTGGCCGATAGTTGGCGATGGTGGGCACACCCGCAACCTTCATAGCGATCGCTCGCGAGTTTTTGTGTGTTTCTGTCGAGCCGCCGGAGACGTCAGCTATTATATATTCACCGGGTAAGTATATTAAAAAATTTATTTTATAATCAAAATATCATAATTAGATTACCCAGGTTATTATTACCCAGTAATTGATGGTTATTAGAGATTTAAGAATGCACTAGTAACGGTTTATTGGAATAATGCAGCTTACAATAGTTACCCGATAAAATGTAATAAAGCCAGGTTCCCCACCTAACCTAACCTAGGAGCCGTATCCTTATCTAACTGGGTGTAACATTACCCTACTGGCTTCCTTACTATCAACATACCGCTAAGCATAGGGTTGCGACTTGTCTTGGGAGAATGCACAACATGATATTAATATTTGACATTCTCCCCACCATAAGGGCAAAGGCACTTATCTTAACAAGTTTCACACCAAGGACATGAGTGGGTGTCTGGATATTTGCCGGCACGATGGCCGTCCTTGTAGTCAACCTGCTGCCCCACAAGGATCAAATCATTAAAATATATAGAAATAAATACAAGAGACTGTGAGCGAAATAATTTTGGAATGCCAACTTTGAAAACTACTAAAAGAAAACTTTTAACAGCAAATTACTAAAGGCATGACTAAAATGAATGACTAATTTTGCACAACATGATATTAATATTTGACAAGTAGTAAATAAGTTATATGTAAAGTGAACAAATGATTTGAGTAATCTTTTAGAAAAAGTTTTCGAGTGTATTTGTTTGCCATCTTTCATTTCATAATGATAATCTGTTAATTACTATAACTATCAAATCTCTCTCTCTCTCTCTCTCTCTCTCTCTCTCTCTCTCTCTCTCTCTCTCTCTCTCTCTCTCTCTCTCTCTCTCTCCTAATTTTTTTTTTATTCAATGAATGAATGTAATGATAGCTAAAATGACAAGAATATTAATTTATTTCCTTTTTCAGACGCTGATCATAATTATCAAGATGAGATTCTTCCTGGACTGTGGCTCAAGAGCCCATCTTCAAGTCACATGACTCTATGAAGATAGTATGCTGCGGTAAATAAAGGTAAGTGGTTGCCTAGATAAAGAAAAAAAATAGTTGAAATTCGAACACTCGTGCTTTTTAGGCTATTGAAGTATCATATAATTCTTAATTTGTTTATACTAAATTTCATGATGTTTGTAGAAATTCATCCTGATAGTTTCAATGTAGGTTACATTAGGTTGATTAACTTCATCCAGGCATATATCAGTTCTCGCTACACTTTCAATAAGTACATCAACATTCACATAGCCACATAATAATTACTCTATTCCCAGAATTTTGTCCTTTCTCACTCTATAACTAACCTTTCAATAAGTACATCCCACAACATTTACCAGGCACCATACTTACCTTGATTAACTTCATCTAGACTTTTATAACTTTTCTCACTTTCCCATTACGTTAGCGATAAGTACACCCCTAAACATCCACATGGTCACTTCGTACATACATATATATACCAAAGGCACTTCTCCCAATTTTGGGGGTAGCCGACATCAACAAAGAAACAAAACAAAAAGGGGACCTCTACTCTCTACGTTCCTTCAGCCTAACCAGGGACTCAACCGAGTTCAGCTGGTACTGCTAGGGCGCCACAGCCCAACCTCCCACATTATCCACCACAGATGAACCATCATAATGCTGAATCCCCTACTGCTGCTACCTCCGCGGTCATCTAAGGCACCGGAGGAAGCAGCAGGGCCTACCGGAACTGCGTCACAATCGCTCGCCATTCATTCCTATTTCTAGCATGCTCTCTTGCCTCTCACATCTATCCTCCTATCACCCAGAGCTTTCTTCACACCATCCATCCACCCAAACCTTGGCCTTCCTCTTGTACTTCTCCCATCAACTCTTGCATTCATCACCTTCTTTAGCAGACAACCATTTTCCATTCTCTCAACATGGCCAAACCACCTCAACACATTCATATCCACTCTAGCCGCTAACTCATTTCTTACACCCGTTCTCTCCCTCACCACTTCGTTCCTAACCCTATCTACTCGAGATACACCAGCCATACTCCTTAGACACTTCATCTCAAACACATTCAATTTCTGTCTCTCCATCACTTTCATTCCCCACAACTCCGATCCATACATCACAGTTGGTACAATCACTTTCTTATATAGAACTCTCTTTACATTCATGCCCAACCCTCTATTTTTTACTACTCCCTTAACTGCCCCCAACACTTTGCAACCGTCATTGACTCTCTGACGTACATCTGCTTCCACTCCACCATTTGCTGCAACAACAGACCCCAAGTACTTAAACTGATCCACCTCCTCAAGTAACTCTCCATTCAACATGACATTCAACCTTGCACCACCTTCCCTTCTCGTACATCTCATAACCTTACTCTTACCCACATTAACTCTCAACTTCCTTCTCTCACACACCCTTCCAAATTCTGTCACTAGTCGGTCAAGATTCTCTTCTGTGTCTGCTACCAGTACAGTATCATCCGCAAACAACAACTGATTTACCTCCCATTCATGGTCATTCTCGCCTACCAGTTTTAATCCTCGTCCAAGCACTCGAGCATTCACCTCTCTCACCACTCTATCAACATACAAGTTGAACAACCACGGCGACATCACACATCCCTGTCTCAGCCCCACTCTCACCGGAAACCAATCACTCACTTCATTTCCTATTCTAACACATGCTTTTCTACCTTTGTAGAAACTCTTCACTGCTTGCAACAACCTTCCACCAACTCCATATAACCTCATCACATTCCACATTGCTTCCCTATCAACTCTATCTTATGCTTTCTCCAGATCCATAAACGCAACATACACCTCCTTACCTTTTGCTAAATATTTCTCGCATATCTGCCTAACTGTAAAAATCTGATTCATACAACCCCTACCTCTTCTAAAACCACCCTGTACTTCCAAGATTGCATTCTCTGTTTTATCCTTAATCCTATTAATCAATACTCTACCATACACTTTTTCAACTACACTCAACAAACTAATACCTCTTGAATTACAACACTCATGCACATCTCCCTTACCCTTATATAGTGGTACAATACACGCACAAACCCAATCTACTGGTACCATTGACAACACAAAACATATTAAACAATCTCACCAACCATTCAAGTACAGTCACACCCCCTTCCTTCAACATCTCAGCTTTCACACCATCCATACCAGATGCTTTTCCTACTCTCGTTTCATCTAGTGCTCTCCTCACTTCCTCTATTGTAATCTCTCTCTCATTCTCATCTCCCATCACTGGCACCTCAACACCTGGAACAGCAATTATATCTGCCTCCCTATTATCCTGAACATTCAGCAAACTTTCAAAATATTCCGCCCACCTTTTCCTTGCCTCCTCTCCTTTTAACAACCTTCCATTTCCATCTTTCACTGTCTCTTCAATTCTTTCGCCAGCCTTCCTTACTCTCTTCACTTCTTTCCAAAACTTCTTATTCTCTTCATATGACTGACCCAATCCCTGACCCCACCTCAGGTCAGCTGCCCTCTTTGCCTCACGTACCTTGCGCTTTACTTCCACCTTTTTCTCTCTATATTTTTCATACTTCTCTATGCTATTACTCTGCAGCCATTCTTCAAAAGCCCTCTTTTTCTCTTCCACTTTTACCTTCACTCCTTCATTCCACCATTCACTGCCCTTCCTCATGCTGCCTCCAACAACCTTCTTGCCACATACATCACTTGCAATCCCAACAAAATTTTCTTTTGCTAACTTCCTCTCCTCCTCTAAATTACCAGTTGTTCCAACACGAATACTTACCTCGAACTACTTTCTTAGGAGTTACCTGTAACCTCCTCTCTACCGACCAGAGTTTTGTGTAGTGTACCCCCCACCCCGTTTTCTAATTAGGCCTACCCCCGGCATTAAGGAATGTGCCCCGAGGGTAGGCTTATCGTAGGTCGAGGTCCGTCCGGGTCAACAGCTTCAGTAAGTTCTCTGGTCGCGACGTGTCAACACATCGCCCTCGTTCTCTATCGATCCTTTGTGTGCGTTCTGAGTGTCCCACGTGTTCCCCGCGTGGTAACTTGTGTTTCCTGTGTACTTTTCCCGGGTGTTCCTGTGTGTTCACCCTCCACCTGTGTGCTTACCCAGTGTATTCCTTGATTCCCTTCATGCTTGTGTCTTGCGTGTGTGCATTATGGAGCAAATCCGCCGTTGTCCGGGGCCTAGGGCCGGTAAATCGTGTGGAGCGTTCCTCTCCAAGCCTGAAGTGGACCCTCACTCCCTTTGCTCCTCCTGTAGGGGAAGGGTTTGTTCGTCAGCAGATACGTGCCCCGTGTGTGTAGGCTGAAGTGATATCCAGTGGGTACGTTACGGTACTAAAAAGAGAAAATCGGCGAAACGTTCCCCCAGAAAAGCTATCGTTACTTCGCCGCTACCATCACCCAGTGAGCGGTCCGACGGGGCCTCTGTTTCGCCGTTCCCTACACAGAGTAGGGTCCGAGGTAAGTCTGTCGTGGAGAAGGAACAAAGCGGCCTTCCCCAAGAGTCTAGTGAAAGTGCAGTGCCGGTTGCGGGCCCTTCTAGGGCTAGTGAAGAACCCAGTAGTGCGTCCGGAGAGTCGGCCCTTGTGCTTGGGGGGCATGTGTCCTCCGATGACCCCTTGTGGGGTAGTAACGTGGTGTCTGTGTCTTCGCTGCCCTCGTGGGCCTGTGCTTCAGGGTCTTCGGTAGGCGGAGACAACCAGAATAAGTTACGGTTTTCGGGTAATGATACCTTCGGTTGGAAGCTTCCGAAGACACCAGGTAGGTCCCCGTTACGAATGGAAGAGGGCCTGGACCCCTGGCTCCCTAGCATGAGCGCCTTGAATCGTTCCCGGCCCCCCTCACGGAAGTCCCCGAAGATTTCCTTCAGCCGTCGACCTCGGGCACTCAACGCGTGAAGAAGTCTCCCGCAGTCCCCGCTACCGCCCGACATACGATAAGTACAGTGCCGTCGGGTTCGTCGGAAGATTATTTCTCGTCGGGGGAAGAAGTCAGGAGAAAACACCGTCGTCGGAGAGAGCGGTCCAGGAGCAGGCGTTCCCGTTCTAGGTCGCGCTCCAGGTACAGTAGGAAGCACTCCCGCTCCCCAGGGCGTAAGTACAAGAGGAGTAGGTCTCATGATGGCGACTGGGTCTTCGTATCCCGGGACTCAAGGTTGCCTTGTTCCCCGGACCGCCGGTCCAGAGAGTTCTCGCCAAGGATGCCGTCCTCCAAACACGACCTTGACCCTCGCAACCAAGCTCGCAGGAAGGACTCTACAGGAAGGCATAAGTCCTCGAAGCCTCCGGTTCACCCTGCCCAGCGGGGGGAAACGCGCTTCTTTTCGGGCGGCCTGGCCGAACCAGCCCAGTTGGTGCGGCCTTCGGGTCGGAAGGAACGGTTCCCGCTGTCGGGTCAGCCCACGGGAACCGCGTCCTCGGCACCCAGAGCCCTTGAGCGGACGAGAGTCCCTGCTGAATCGGCGATGCCTGCGTTAACCCAGGCCCCTGGTGCGGACGTCCCCGCCGATGAAGTCCAGTACCTCGGTAGGACGGCACCCCTGGCTCCAAGAGCTAGACGTCCGGTCGGTGTGCCCCGTAACCCAGCTCCCCGGTCCCAAGCCGAGACCTCGGCTGACAGGAGGGAGGGTTCCGGATTCGGCCTATAGGAGGGTGATTGGCCTTATCAGGAGGCACCACAAGATTGAGGAACCTACAGCTACGGACGAAGACTACTGGAGGTCAAGCCTGTTACGGATTATGCAGACCCCTACCCAACCTAAGACATCTCTAGCGCTTCCTCTAGCCCGAGATCTGGTCCTAGGGCAGGAGTATGTGGACAAAGTGGTGGCTAGTAATGCCGAGGCCCCCAAAACCCAGAGTTCCTCAAAATTGCTCCAGGGCCTCAAAACTCAGGGCAAAGTATATGTGCCAGAGGGGCGTCGCCCAGGCCCCTGTAAAGTGGAATCATCCATTGACATCCTGAGTCAGGGCGTCTCAGAGGATAGAGCTTCTTCGGCCCCAGTTTGTTTCTCGCCAGCGGAGGCCTCCATGATGGAAGAAATGTCAAGGGATCTAGTGAACGTCTCCTCTTGGCATGACTGGTGGGCTTCCACCTTAGTAGGAGTACAAGCCTCGTTCGACCCCGCGGACCCTGACCAGCAGAGCCTCCTGAGGGAACTTATTACCTCCGGGAGTAAAACCCTAAAATTTTTAACATACCAGTCGCTCGCCTTGACAGCTAACTGGGTACTCCGTAAGAGAGAGACCGTTCTGGCTAAGGTGTCCCAGAAGGTGCCAGACAGGGAAGCGCGGGCCATGAGGAGCTTACCCTTGTGGGGGGAGTCCTTGTTTCCCCTGAAAGAACTAGAGACCATCATGGAGAAGGTCTCGAAGAAGAAGGAGTCTAACAACCCCAGGCCTACGCCTTCTAGGAGACCTCCCTACAAGAGGTCCGTCTCGGATAGTGCCGCGACGGCCCAAGCCTCTCCCAGCACGACGAGGAGAGAGGCTCCCTCTTCCTCCTGGTCCTCAACGCCTCAGCCCCCCCGTAGGGGAGCTCCAGCTTCCTCAAGCTCCTTCAGATCAGGTTACTCTGCCTCTAGGAGAGGCCGTTCAGGCAGCTCCTCCAGAAGGAGATAGAGTGGGAGGCCCCCTATCCCCGCCCAAGCCTCGGGTTGGGGGATGCCTCAGACTACATTGGCAAGCATGGAAGGCTCACGGAGCGGAGCCTTGGACAGTGTCCGTACTAAAGGAGGGCTACAGACTACCGTTCTTAGCAGAACCACCCCCTCTTATCCCGGCCAGCCGGGCGGAATAGCTAGCTCCCAAAGACCCGTTGAAGAAGACCGCCCTTCAGGAGGAGGTGTCCTCCATGTTAGAGAAGGGCGCCATAGAAGAAGTTCTTCTCCCAGGCCCGGGTTTCTACAGTCGTCTGTTCCTAGTAGAAAAAGCGACGGGGGGGGTGATGGAGACCGGTTATAGATCTGTCGGCTCTCAACAAGTTCATCAAGAAGACGGACTTCAAAATGGACACTTCGAAGTCAGTCCTGCTGTCCTTGAGAGAGAAAGATTAAATGATGACCATAGACTACAAGGACGCCTACTTCCAAATTCCGGTCCACCCCTCGAGTCGAAAGTTTCTCCGGGTGAAATGGGGTTCCCAGATCCTGCAATTCAAGACCCTTTGCTTCGGATTGTCAACAGCGCCCCAGGTGTTCACGAGAGTCTTTACGACTGTCTCAGTGTGGGCTCACGAACGAGGCATTCGCCTCATCCGATACCTGGACGACTGGTTGCTTCTTTCCTCCTCAAAGGACCTCTTGGAGGAACAAGGGATGAAACTCCTCCAGTTTTGCAAGGATCTGGGCATCGTAATCAACCCGGAAAAATCAAACCTATCCCCATCCACCAGAATGAACTACTTGGGAATGACGTTAGATACCATTCTGGGAAAAGCCTTCCCTTCGGAGGAAAGAATAAACAACCTCATGAATATCATTCGGCCGTTCCTGTCGGGGCGCCCCAGGAGAGCGAAAGACTGGCAGAAACTGATAGGTCACCTGGTCTCATTGGAGAAACTAGTTCCCCAAGGGAGGGTAAGGCTCAGAGCCGTACAATGAAACCTGAAGAACCTCTGGTGCCAACTGGACTCACAACAAGTCCTAATCCCAGTTCTACCAAACACGAGACCCTCCCTGGAATGGTGGCATTGCCGGTCGAACTCACTCAAGGGGATGCCCTTCGGGAGCGACCCCCCCGAGTTACTACTGTTCACAGATGCCTCCAACCAAGGGTGGGGAGCCCATCTCGACGAAACAGCACGAGGGACCTGGTTGGACGGGGAAAAGGAACTCCACATCAGTGTCCTGGAGTTGAAGGCAGTCCAGAAGGCTTGCCTACACTTCGCAGATCTGCTAAAGGGAAACACCGTGGCGTTGATGTGCGACAACGCCACGGTAGTAGCATACATAAAGAAGCAAGGAGGCTTGAAGTCGAGGGAATTGTGCGATCTCACCATAAAAATTCTAGATTGGGCAGAAGAGAACCAAGTGGTGTTGTTAACGAGGTTCATTCCCGGGAAGAAAAACGTGCTGGCTGACGGTCTCAGCAGAGTGGGCCAGATAGTAGGGACAGAATGGTCCCTTCTTCCAGAAGTAGCCAAGCTCATCATCCAACGTTGGGGTTCCCCGGTGTTGGACCTCTTTGCAACAAAACTCAACGCCCAACTCCCCGTATATTGTTCTCCTGTACCAGACCCGAAAGCAGCCTTAGAAGACGCCTTTCAGCACAAGTGGGACAATCTAGACGTGTACGCTTTTCCCCCTTTCACGTTGATAAGGCAAGTGCTCAACAGAGTAAGGACAGCCCGAAACCTAAAGATGACTTAGGTAGCGCCCTGGTGGCCGGAGAGAGAGTGGTTCGCGGACCTAAAAGACCTGGCGAGTCAACCACCGTGGCCTCTGCCCGACAGGTCAGACCTTCTGCATCAACCTCATTTTCTCAGGCTCCACGACAACCCACTCTCCCTACGTCTTCACGCCTGGAAACTATCGAGCGGCTCCTGAAGAAAGAAGGATATTCTTCATCCACTGCTAAGAGAATGTCGCTATACCTGAGAAAGTCGTCAGCCGCGGTCTACCAGGCTAAGTGGGCCTCCTTCACGAAGTGGTGCTCTGAGAAGCACATTAAGCCTCTTAAGGCCTCTGTCCCAGACATAGCAGATTTTCTGGTGTTTCTTAGAGACAAGGTGGGAATGTCAATCCCAGCCATAAAAGGGGTTTGGGCCGCCTTAGGCCAAGTCTTCCTCCTGAAGGGCATCGACCTGGGGGCCTCGAGGCACATAGCGATGCTTGTCAAGAGTTTCGAGCAGTCCTGCCCCCCGCAGGCGAGTAGGGTGCCCCAGTGGGACTTAGCCAAGGTCCTGAAGATGTTGTGTGGCCCCCCCTTTGAACCTTTGAAAGATATCGTGGACAGAGATCTCACCCTCAAGGCCGTCTTCTTGCTGGCCTTGGCGTCCGCTAAGAGAGTGGGTGAGATCCATGGTCTGTCATATGACGTTTCTCATTCGAAGGGGTGGAAAGAAGTATCCTTCAAGTTCGTTCCTTCTTTTGTGGCTAAGACTCAGAACCCAGCAGTCTGGGATCCGAGGTTCAAAGGTTTTTCAATACCTGCCATCCCTAGGACGGGTAATTCAGAGTATTTGAAATTATGCCCTGTACGGACCATTAGAAAATACCTTGAAAGAACGGCTCATCTCCGCCCAGGCACCAAGAGCCTCTTCGTATCCACGGGTATTACTAAGAAGCAAGTGTCCAAGAACACCATTTCCTTCTGGTTGAGACAAGTTATTGCCAGAGCCTACAAGGAAGAAGGCATAGCAGTGCCAGGCACCCCCAGACCTCATGACATCAGAGGCCTGAGCACCTCCTTAGCCTTTGAGAAAAACATGGCAGTAGGTCAGATCCTGCGAGCAGGTACTTGGTCGAACCAGTCAACCTTTACTGCCCATTACCTCAAGGACTACTCGAGGAAGTCCTTAGACGGGTTCTCCATTGGAACAGTCATCTCCGCCCTCCAAGCGGTGTGACGGTAAAAAGCCCCAGGCTCAATCACAGCTAGCAACTGGGAGACACAGGTGCGTTTTCCTTCCATCCTACCCAGTTGCTTCCTAGCCTCATCGGGGAGTACCAACTTATACCATTGGATAACACATTCTTCATGACTACGCTACTGGAAGCAACATCAGAAGAAGTTTTTTCAAAGGGTGAGTACTTAGACACTAACGTGAACTCTTTGTGTAGTTACCTTCTCATCCGTTTTCTAGTAGGTACCATTATTCCTGGGCCTCTTGGCCTCCGCTTACCGGGTCAGGGGGTCAGAATAGCACTCCTGCCTCCTAAAGTATAAGTCTCCTAAGAAAGTAGTTCGAGGTAAGTATTCGTGTTGGAACAAATAAAAAATTTTAAGTAATTTCTATTTTTCCTAACATACTTACCGAGAACTACTTTCGGGTAATGGCCCTCCCTTCCTTCCCCGAGTGCCTCTCTTCCCTTGCAAGCATTGTGCTAATCCAATAGAACTTACTGAAGCTGTTGACCCGGGCGGACATCGACCTACGATAAGCCTACCCTCGGGGCACATTCCTTAATGCCGGGGGTAGGCCTCCTTAGAAAACGGGGTGGGGGGTACACTACACAAAACTCTGGTCGGTAGAGAGGTGGTTACAGGTAACTCCTAAGAAAGTAGTTCTCGGTAAGTATGTTAGGAAAAATACAAATTACTTAAAATTTTTTATTTTCTCTTACTCTCACCTCGTCATATGCCATTTTCAACCTTTCCTGATATTTACTTTTTACCCCCGGTTTTATTAGCTCTTCAACCCTCACTAGCTCCCTTTTACATTCACCTACTCTATTCCCCCACTCTTTTGCTACAACTAATTTTCCTTCCACCAAAAAATGATCAGACATACCGTTAGCCATACCCCTAAACACGTGCACGTCTTTCAATCTTCTAAACATTCTTTTAGTTATCAACACATAATCCATTAATGCCCTTTCTACTACTCTTCCATTTGCCACTCTTACCCATGTATACTTATTTTTATCTTTCTTTTTAAAAAAGCTAGCACTTATTACCATCTCTTATTCAACACACATATCTACCAGTCTCTCACCATTCTCATTTTCACCTGGTACGCCATACTTCCCAATGACACCTTCTACCTCTCCAGCGCCCACTCTAGCATTTAAGTCACCCGTGACAACTACATAATTCCTTCTACCCAGTCCTTCTACACACCTAGTTAATTCATTCCTGAACTCATTCCGCTCTTCTTCACTTTTCTCACTACCTGGCCCATACGCACTGACAAACGCCCAACATTCCCTACCCAACCTAACCCTTACCCACATTAACCTAGATGATATCTCCTTCCATTCCACTACTTTACCTGTCATCCATTCACTCAGCAGTAACGCCACACCCTCTCTCGCTCTTCCCCTTTCAATCCCAGACACTCTACCAGACATTTCACCAAACATCACTTCACCCTTTCCTTTCATCTTTGTCTCACACAAGGCCAATACATCCATCCTTCTACTTCTAAACATACTTCCAATCTCACATCTTTTACTCTCTATCGTACTACATCCACGCACATTCAAACACCCCAAAACTAGAGTGCGGGGAGCAATCACTCTCCCCCCAGCTCCATCTCTTTGTCTTTGTCTCGTAGGATTTTTATACAGGAGAGGGGGTTCCGAGCCCCCTCGTCCCGTCCCTTTTAGTCGCCTCTTACGACACGCAGGGATAACGTTGGCGCTATTCTAACTTTGTACTTTGATTAATTTCATCTCAGGTTTTGTCATTTTCTCACTACCCTTTCAATGAGTACTTTCCACAACATGCTTATTACTCTACTAAATTGGTCTTTGAGCCACTTGTTGACTCATGACCGCTCTCGAAAGACGTCTCCTATCTCCTCTATCTTGTGGTTTAATCCATCCATGTATCCATTTCAATTCCCTACCTATCTAGATCCTCTTCCAGTTCTTTCTGTGTCTTCACAAAGGTCACCGTTGTAGTGGTTTGCGGACTGTGGCCAGAGGTAGCACCCGAACTGCCTAGTGTCCGAATGCCGACCACAACCCGACGTTCACTACACAAAAAATATACAATAGTGGAATACCCAAAAACCTGAGTAACAGTTCAACAGACCTGAGTACTGGGCACCACCCCTTGATTTATACTGGGCAAGGGGACCCAGCTAGAACCTGACTTACCCGTTTGCTTCTCCTCCCTTTTGCTTGCTGATCATAAGTACAAGTATAAGAACATTAGGTGAAAGGAAATATTGTTTAATTAATTACGGGGCACAGTGTGGGAGGAAAGAATTATGATAAGTTACGGTACTTAAGAGATCTTAAAAAACAGTGGCTGGGGAAGGGGGGCACATTGGTGTAGGAACAGGAATGATATGCAATGTTCATAAAACAAGAAAATAAAATTTATTTGTACAAAACTGTTAGGGTTATGTTAGCATGGACCCATCAATCCAAATAGAAAATTAAAGACAAAATTAGCATTCCTTAACGTCAAACTTCAGCAACAGGGTAACAGTGATAAACAAACAGGAAATTTTCTTCCCCTCATAAGTGTACCTATACAGGCCAAGTCTAGACCAAGGCACACCTAACCGTGTATCTATTTGGGCAAGTACCAGTATGCCATCTATAAAGAACATATAACGGTGAAAAATACAGTACCACAATTTTCCCTAAATCAATACTGTTCTCATCAATCTCCCGTCCACCATTGGGATGCAGTCACTTAAACAGTCCTAATTTATGAACAGTACAGCCGCATACTATGTCGTACAGGTCTGGGCGGGCCCACCATTACAATGTCTCGAAAAGTTTGTCAACAGCACATTTGAAATCTCTCAATCTTGGAAGGGGTTTTGAATAAGTCTGAATTCATACTAAACTCAAAAGTTACCCTCTTCCTAACATCGGAATTCACTTCTTGGGCCTCTGACCAGATATGCCATTTCCATAGCTCATGTTAACTATTTAATGTTCATGACACACACTCATATAGCAACACAGTAGCTTACTTCTAGTTACAAGGTATGGATATAGAACAGCATCACAGACTAGTACAGACTGATAACAGGAAATATTCTAAATTTGCTCTCCCTTACACTCCCTACTGAGTGTAGGGGCTGCTGTCAATACCTGGAAAGGAACAATAACACATTAAGACATTTTTGGAAAAAGGGGGGCTTGAGGGATACAAAAGAAAAAAATAAAATCAAATATATTTCATACACACACAAACCACTAAAGTTTTCTCAGTCACAAACCCTTATATATTGCACCGTCCCCTGACATCAACAGTCAGTATTTATTTGGGTTTGTGCGTCCTCCCTTGCAATATGATCAGCTAATCGAATCTCCCTTGACTTTACAACCGGGTTGCTGGGTTCTATGTCTTGTTTCCAAATTGTGGCGAATTCTCCATTCCAGAGTTTCTTGGTCGAAGTTGGGTCCCGTGATTTTCCTAAAAATTTTATTTTCAAATACCTCATACTGTACTTACATTGATTAACTTCACCGAGCCTTTTGTCCTTTTTCTTATTATTATTTGAATGAGTACTTATCGCAACATGCATATAGCCACATACTTACGTTGATTAACTTCTCCATCTTCTTTCACTTTTCTCGCTTTATAGCTGGAGAACATTTACAATAAATAATTCCCTACAACTTGCATATGACCTCACATGATAATTAACTCCATCTAGGCGTTATCACTTTCTCACATAGCTTTTGATAAGTATTTCCCAAAATATCAACATGGTCACTTTGTACCTTGATTAACTTACATCAATAAATACTTCTCACAACATGCACATGGCCACATACATACTCATACTTAACGCAGATTAACTTCATCCATGATTTTGTCACTTTTATCACTTTGGTACAGACCTCTTTAATAGATACCTCCACAGCATGCACAATATATGGACCCTTACTTAACGTTACTTAACCCTGGATAGGTACGCTCCTCGGACACCCCTTTAAGGGTATACTCGGACGCGAACGACCCCGACGCCAAAAAAAATTCTTGAAAAATCAGTTTTTGCAGTAACCTCCTTTTTTCTTTTGCCAAAAAAAACTTCAATGAATGCTTAAAACAACTGTAAAGATAAATACTACTCATCTGCAGAAAAACTATTTATTATAAATATTTTAAAAAATTAAGTAGAAAAAAAAGACCTGACATAAAATTTCATAAAAAAAAAGTTTATACATATATACACAAATCCTTTTAGGAATTGATTCTTGAATGTTTAGGACACATCTTGATGTATTTTGGATGAAGTCAGACCCATGGAGGTGAAGATCTGAAACGAGAAAAAAAGGGTAACTTTTTTTGGCCAAAAAAATTTGTCCAAATTTCATGAATTTTTTTGGGTACCCAAATGAAATAGGAAGTGGCTAATTTTTTTAGGGAATAAACATATGTTATCCTAAAATAGAAATATGTAAAAAAATCTTCATTATTTTGTAAATTACATTTATATCAGGGGCCATATCCAAAGGTAATTTTTTGAGTACTCAGAAATTTCGTAAAAAAATACATATATTTAATATATAATATGATATTTATGCAGGTAAAAATATACCAAAATATCACAAATTCTATAGGGAACAAGAATATATATAGATAGGGCAGCTTACGCTTCGGATATGTCCACAAAATGGCCGTCAACCACACTGACTCAGACTCCCTAATCTGCCACTTGAAATGTAGGAAGGGTATGTCAATTTCAAGGTGTTATTTACTAATCTAATTATTATTGGATATGCATAAAAATTGTATGGTGGGTTGCTGGATAATTGTCGATTATTTTACGACTATAAAATTAAAATTCTGACCCAAAAAAAATTTTTTGAAGGGAAATAAAATCGAAAAAAAAAAATGTAAAACAATATAATATTTTAGCTAAAAAAATTTGATGATATTCAATCAAAAAAAAAGTAAACAAAATTTTCCGACAAATAAACATCTAGAGGAATCATTACTCTGTGATAGTTCCTTAGTACGTAGTAATTTTGAAAGAATTGGGAAAAAACGAAAAAATGGCAATCACCGGAAAATCGAACACATACCTATATATACGCCATATCTGGCTAAAAAAAAAGATAGGCATGGGTAGCCAGATCATCTAGAAACACTTTCCAACACTATAAAAATATAAGTTTTGCGACACTACTTGCCAATTCCTTACGGTAACATAACTAAGCGAAAAAATGCAAAACAAATAAAAAGGGGCACTCGCGGAAAAATGGCTAACATTCTAATATACGGCATTTCAGAAAAAAAAAATTCAGCCACGTGCTAGGCAAACCATCAAGGCACATTTTCCGACAAATAAACATCTAAATGAATCATTACTCTGTGATAGTTCCTTAGTACGTAGTAATTTTGAAAGAAATGGGAAAAAACGAAAAAATGGCAATCACAGGAAAATCGAACACATACCTATATATACGCCATATCTGGCTAAAAAAATAAAGATAGGCATGGGTAGCCAGATCATCTAGAAACACTTTCCAACACTATAAAATTATAAGTTTTGCGACACTACTTGCCAATTCCTTACGGTAACATGACTAAGCAAAAAAATGCAAAACAAATAAAAAGGGGCACTCGTGGAAAAATGGCCATTCTAATATACGGCATTTCAGAAAAAAAAAAATTTCAGCCACGTGCTAGGCAAACCATCAAGGCACATTTTCCGACAAATAAACATATAAATGAATCATTACTCTGTGATAGTTCCTTAGTACGTAGTAATTTTGAAAGAAATGGGAAAAAACGAAAAAATGGCAATCACAGGAAAATCGAACACATACTTATATATACGCCATATCTGGCTAAAAAAAAAAGATAGGCATGGGTAGCCAGATCATCTAGAAACACTTTCCAACACTATAAAAATATAAGTTTTGCGACACTACTTGCCAATTCCTTACGGTAACATGACTAAGCAAAAAAATGCAAAACAAATAAAAAGGGGCACTCGCGGAAAAATGCCCAACATTCTAATATACGGCATCTCAGATAAAAAAAAAAGACATGCACGTGTTAGCCCAACCATCAAGGCACACTTTCTAACACATAAACATGAAAAAAAATCAATAATATACGGCAATTCCTTACTACGTAGTAAATTTTTACAAATATTGAAAAAAAAAAAACAGAAATTGGCAACCGCAGTTAAATACCCAATATACCAATACTTACGTCGTATCTGACAAAATCAAAATCACGCATGGGTAGCCAGATCATCTAGACACACTTTCCAACACTAAAAAAGCAAAAGTTTTACGACACTATTTCGCAATATCTTACGGAAAAATGACTTGGCAAAAAAATGAAAAAAAATTAAAAAGGGGTACTCGCGGTAAAATGCCCGACATTCTAATATACGGCATCTCAGATAAAAAAAAAAGACATGCACGTGTTAGCCCAACCATCAAGGCACACTTTCTAACACATAAACATGAAAAAAAAAATGAATAATATACGGCAATTCCTTACTACGTAGTAATTTTTACAAATATTGAAAAAAACAGAAATTGGTAACCGCAGTTAAATACCCAATATACCAATAACTACGTCGTATCTGACTAAAACAAAGTCATGCATGGGTAGCCAGATCATCTAGACACACTTTCCAACACTAAACAAGCAAAAGTTTTACGACACTATTTGGCAATATCTTACGGAAAAATGACTTGGCAAAAAAATGAAAAAAAATGAAAAAGGGGCAATCGCGGTAAAATGGTCCTCGTGGTGATGAACGACATTTTAACTAAAAAAAAAATCATGCACATGGTAGCCAAACAATCCACCAAGACTTTCCACAACTGATAACCTATACAAGTTGCACCATTCTACGACAATTTCATAATACGTAATAACTTTGATAATTATGCAAACTACCTTAGAAGGGTAAACTCGGTCGCGCTCGACCCCGACTCGTCTCAGAAATCGGGGAAGGAGTACAGCTACAGCAATGCACATCTGGACACTACTAGAGCGTGTAGGGGAGACACCTCCTGCAGGTCGATCACCCACAAATTCAGTCACGGGGGTGAGTCACGTGAGAAAAACCTGTTTTTTTTTTACGCTCGGGGTCGCGAACGACCCACCGTACCTATCCAGGGTTAACTTCAAACCAAGCCTTTGTCATTTTTTGACCTTTCTAAAGCCCTCTCAAGTAAGTGCTTCCCAAGAATGCACTTGGCCCCTTACTTACATTGCTTAACTTGAAACTAAGCCTTTGCCATTTTTCAGCCTTTTTACAGCCCTCTCAAATAAGTACTTCTCAAGAATGCACATGGTCCTCTACTTACGTTGCTTAACTTCAGACCAAGCCTTTGTCATTTTTCAACATTTTTACAGCCCATTTTTTACAGGTATTCCATTTTTTTCAATATTAATCTTACCCGATGATCATGTAGCTGTCAACTCTGTTGCCCGACAGAAAAATCTAAGGTCGGGATACGCCAGCGATCGCTATACAGGTGGGGGTGTACAACAACAGCGGCATCTGTCGAGTAGGTACTCAGGTACTTCTTGTCAACAAGAACTCAATTTTTCCTCTGTCGTGCCACCGGCAAGACCTACTTGGATACGCTGTTGTTTCTGGAGTTGTTTTCACGATTTTGGTGATGTATTCGCTCTAGATTTTAGCTTTCGCTATTCAGGAACTATTATCATTAGCTTATCAAGCTTTTTGTTTAGATTTTGGATTTCCCCCTTGGCTAATTCAAGAATTCAAGATGTCTGACCATTCTCAAGTCCCTAAGTACAGACAGTGTAGCGTTAGGGCTTGTTCTAGGCGTCTTCCGAAGGCCTCCATAGATCCTCACACCGTTTGTTCCAATTGTAGGGGTAAATCCTGTCAATTGGAAGATCGATGTGAGGAATGCGCTGGGCTTTCGGAATTCGATTTTAACGAATTCCTAAAGAATGCACGTAGGCTAGAGAAGGATAGGATCAGGAGGAGTTCTTCTCGCTCGTTTGATTTTTCCTCTCCCCATGCCCCTCAACCTATTCCTTCCCCTGTAGTGGTGACTCCCGACCCTGCTACTAGTGCTCAACCCTCCATGGCGGACATGATGCGTGCCATTCAGGCTCTTGGTGACAGAGTGGAGTCATTAGCTAATGACCGGAATCAACTTTTGGCCGATGTCAAAGAGTTGAAAGCGAAAAGTGCAGTGGGAAGTGTAGTGAGTGCAAGTGAGGTGAAAAGTGTCAGTGTCAGTGTTGCGCATGAGGGTACATCTGTTCGTGCCAGTCGTCCTCCCAGTCCGGGACCTCTTGCAAGCTCCCAAGCCCAGGGGAGAAGCAATGTCGAAGGACCAAAGGGTTCGACAGGCCTTGATCAGCGTACGGATGTACCCTCAGTGGTTGCGGACGTATCTGTCAGAGATCGTTCCATCCAAAAACAGACGAGTGAGCCCACTCATTCCTCGTCTGTGGAAGAAGTTTCTAGGAAGAAACGTTGGACCAAGGTCTCACGACCTCTCAAGCGCAAGGTCCCTTCCGAGCGAGTCCAACGGCCCAGGTGTAGCCACTGGGTCAGTTCGGACTCGCCGCAGTCTTCCGAAGACTGCACACCTCCCAAGAGAGGTAGAGTGGTTCCGCAGCAGGCAACCACGGTAGACCCTAAGTGGTCCTTGCTGCAGACTATGCAGTCTCAGCTTTCTTCCTTCATGCAGGAGTATCGTGCTGAGAAGGTTGACACTGCACCTGTTAACCTACAACCTGCCACGGTTGTGCGCTCAGCAGATACTGCGGCTGCCTGCTCCCACCCTCCACCTGTGAGAGCTCCACCACCGATGCGCAGTCGACCCTGCCAGACGCATGTTCATGCTGCACCCTCCGTTGACATGCGTGAGCTACCGCATCAGCAGTGGGAAGGTGCTGTCAAGCTGCCGTGTTTTGACGCAATGCGGCATGCTCCGCAACCCACGGCAGTCCCTCCCATGCACCAGCACTCCGCTTTTGTTGTTGCCAGCTTGCAGACTGACCAGCAGCGGCATGATGTTGGATCCGGTGCAGCTACGCATGCACCCGTGCTGCCGTATTCAGCCGTTCAGCTTTCTGCTCCACCTTTGCCACTTCCTCCTCAGCATTCGGATGATGGAGTATCTGATGACGACGAAGCTGCGCATTTGGACGATCCGCAATCCGACATAGAAGAACCCAAGTCTACGCCTCCCTCCTTAGACTTTAGGAAAGTCCTTGCCCTGTTTAGGGAGTTGTATCCGGAACAGTTTGTGTCTGCAACCCCGCGCTCACCTCCCTCCGAGTTCGCTTTAGGCATGCAGTCAGCAGCTCCTGCCTTCACGAAACTCGTACTTGCGCGCTCATCCAAGAGAGCTTTGAGGGTACTGGGAGAGTGGTTGCAGTCCAAGAAGCAACTGGGAAAGACTGCTTTCATCTTTCCGCCTACCAAGCTTGCTTCCAAATCTAGCGTCTGGTATGCCACGGGAGAGGAACCCGGCTTGGGAGTTCCTGCCTCTGCCCAGGGCGACTTCTCAAGTCTGGTTGACTCTCCCCGCAGGCTGGCTATGAGACGATCTAAGATTTGCTGGTCCTTTTCTGACATGGACCATCTGTTGAAGGGAGTTTTTCGTGCTTTTGAGATCTTCAACTTCCTCGACTGGTGTTTGGGAGCGTTAAGCAGAAAGACTTCCCCTTCGGATAAGGACTCTGCCATGCTTATCATGTCTAGTATGGACAAAGCCATTCGGGATGGGTCTGGGGAGCTTGCGGCTTCGTACGTGTCTGGAGTGCTTAAGAAGAGAGATCATCTTTGCTCCTTCTTGTCTGCGGGGATCACACCATGCCAGAAGTCAGAGTTGATGTTTGCTCCGCTTTCCAAGTGTCTCTTTCCGGAAGAGCTGATCAAGGGGATTGCTGCCTCGTTGATCCAGAAGGATACCCATGACCTGGTGGCTTCTTCCGCACGTAAGGTCAAAGCTTTACCTTCCGTGCCTAGACCTAGGATGGACACACCAGCGTCTAGGTTCATCCCGCCCTTTCGTGGCAGAACCTCCAGCAGAGGAGGTACCCGTGCCGACAGTCATCGTGGCAAAACGAAGAAGGGTTCCAAGTCCTCAAAAGGCAGAATCTGACTGCCTACCTCTCCAGACAGCAGTGGGAGCCAGGCTCAAGAACTACTGGCAGGCTTGGGAGAGCAGAGGTGCAGACGCTCAGTCTGTGAAGTTGCTAAGGGAGGGGTACAGGATTCCGTTCTGGCGCAGTCCCCCTCTAGCAACTACTCCCAACTACAAGGAGAAGGACAAGAGGCTAGCTTTGCAACAAGAGGTGTCTCTCTTGCTACAAAAGGGAGCGGTAGTCATAGTCCGGGACCATCAATCCCCGGGCTTCTACAACCGTCTCTTCCTGGTAGCGAACAAGACAGGAGGGTGGAGACCGGTGCTGAACGTCAGTGCTCTCAATGCTTTTGTCACCAAGCAGACGTTCACAATGGAGACGACGAAGTCGGTGCTAGCATCGGTCAGGAAGGAAGACTGGATGGTCTCGTTGGACCTAAAAGACGCGTACTTTCATGTCCCCGTCCATCCAGACTCCCAACCTTTCCTAAGGTTCGTCTTTGGAAAGGTCGTGTACCAGTTCCAAGCCCTGTGCTTTGGCCTAAGCACGGCACCTCTTGTGTTTACCAAACTGATGAGGAATATTGCCAAATTCCTTCACTTGGCAGACATCAGAGCCTCCCTCTATTTGGACGACTGGCTTTTAAGAGCTCCGTCAAGTCGTCGCTGTCTGGAGAATCTCAGATGGACTATGGATCTGACCAAGGAATTGGGTCTCCTGGTCAATGTAGAGAAGTCCCAACTTGTCCCATCCCAAACCATTGTCTATCTAGGTATGGAGATTCAGAGTCGAGCTTTTCGGGCTTTTCCGTCGGCCCCCAGGATCAGTCAAGCCCAAGAATGCATCCAGAGCATGCTGAGAAGGAACCGATGTTCAGTCAGGCAGTGGATGAGTCTAACAGGGACACTTTCATCGCTGGCTCAGTTCATCGAGTTAGGGAGACTCCACCTCCGCCCCCTTCAGTATCATCTAGCTGCTCACTGGAGAAAGGACATGACGCTAGAAGCGGTCTCAGTTCCTATATCCGAAGAGATGAGGTCTGCACTGACGTGGTGGAAGAACAGCATTCTTCTCAAGGAAGGTCTACCATTGGCTGTTCAGACCCCCGACCACCTTCTCTTCTCGGACGCATCGGACACGGGCTGGGGTGCGACACTGGACGGACGGGAATGCTCGGGCACGTGGAATCAGGAGCAAAGAACACTTCACATCAACTGCAAGGAGCTATTGGCAGTTCATCTGGCCTTGAGAAACTTCAAGTCCCTCCTTCTAGGCAAGGTGGTGGAGGTGAACTCCGACAACACTACAGCCTTGGCGTACATCTCCAAGCAAGGAGGGACTCATTCGAGGAAGTTGTTCGAGATCACAAGGGACCTCCTCACCTGGTCAAGAGATCGAAAGATTTCGCTGGTAACGAGGTTCATTCAAGGCGACATGAATATCATGGCAGATCGCCTCAGCCGGAAGGGTCAGGTCATACCCACAGAGTGGACCCTTCACAAGAATGTTTGCAGCAGACTATGGGCCCTGTGGGGTCAGCCCACCATAGATCTATTCGCTACCTCGATGACCAAGAGGCTCCCGATTTATTGTTCACCGATTCCGGACCCAGCAGCAGTTCACGTAGATGCCTTTCTTCTGGATTGGTCCCATCTAGACCTGTATGCGTTCCCTCCGTTCAAGATTGTCAACAAGGTACTGCAGAAGTTCGCCTCTCACGAAGGGACACGGTTGACGTTGGTTGCTCCCCTCTGGCCCGCGAGAGAATGGTTCACCGAGGTACTGCAATGGCTAGTGGACGTTCCCAGGACTCTTCCTCTAAGAGTGGACCTTCTGCGTCAGCCGCACGTAAAGAAGGTACACCCAAGCCTCCACGCTCTTTGTCTGACTGCCTTCAGACTATCGAAAGACTCTCAAGAGCTAGAGGCTTTTCGAAGGAGGCAGCCAGAGCAAGGAGGACATCCACTCTCAAGGTCTACCAGTCAAAATGGGAAGTCTTCCGAAGCTGGTGCAAGGCGAATGCAGTTTCCTCAACCAGTACCTCTGTAACGCAGATAGCTGACTTCCTTTTACATCTAAGGAATGTAAGATTCCTATCAGCCCCTACGATCAAAGGTTACAGAAGCATGTTGGCAGCAGTCTTCCGCCACAGAGGCTTAGACCTTTCCACCAACAAAGGTCTACAGGACCTCCTTAAGTCTTTTGAGACCTCAAAGGAGCGTCGGTTAGCCACACCAGGCTGGAACCTAGACGTGGTTTTAAGGTTCCTGATGTCAGCTAGGTTCGAACCGCTTCAATCAGCCTCTTTTAAGGATCTCACATTAAAGACTCTTTTCCTCGTTTGCTTAGCAACAGCTAAAAGAGTCAGTGAGATTCACGCCTTCAGCAGGAACATAGGTTTTACATCTGAAACGGCTACATGTTCCTTGCAGCTTGGTTTTTTAGCTAAAAACGAGCTTCCTTCTCGTCCTTGGCCCAAGTCGTTCGAGATCCCAAGCCTGTCCAACTTGGTTGGTAACGAACAAAAGAGAGTACTTTGCCCAGTAAGAGCTCTTAAGTACTATTTAAGACGCACAAAGCCATTACGAGGACAATCAGAAGCTTTATGGTGTTCTATCAAGAAACCTGCTTTACCGATGTCTAAGAACGCAGTTTCTTATTACATCAGGCTTTTGATTAGAGAGGCCCATTCTCATCTGAAGGAAGAAGACCATGCTTTGCTGAAGGTAAGGACACTTGAAGTTAGAGCTGTGGCTACTTCAGTGGCCTTCAAACAGAACCGTTCTCTGCAGAGTGTAATGGATGCAACCTATTGGAGAAGCAAGTCAGTGTTCGCATCATTTTACCTTAAAGATGTCCAGTCTCTTTACGAGAACTGCTACACCCTGGGACCATTCGTAGCAGCGAGTGCAGTAGTAGGTGAGGGCTCAACCACTACATTCCCATAATCCCATAACCTTTTTTAATCTTTCTCTTGAAATGCTTTTTATTGTTGTTTTTTGGGTTGTACGGAAGGCTAAGAAGCCTTCCGCATCCTGGTTGATTTGGCGGGTGGTCAAATTCTTTCTTGAGAAGCGCCTAGATTAGAGGTTGTGATGAGGTCCTTTAGTATGGGTTGCAGCCCTTCATACTTCAGCACCTAGGAGTCGCTCAGCATCCTAAGAGGATCGCTAGGCTCAGTAAGGAAGACGTACTTAAAAAGGCAGAGTAATGGTTCAAGTCGACTTCCTTACCAGGTACTTATTTATTTTATGTTTGTTATTTTGAATAACTGCTAAAATGAAATACGGGATACTTAGCTTCTAATGTTAACATGTATGCTGGTCTCCACCCACCCCCCTGGGTGTGAATCAGCTACATGATCATCGGGTAAGATTAATATTGAAAAATGTTATTTTCCTTAGTAAAATAAATTTTTGAATATACTTACCCGATGATCATGAATTTAAGGACCCTCCCTTCCTCCCCATAGAGAACCAGTGGACCGAGGAGAAAATTGAGTTCTTGTTGACAAGAAGTACCTGAGTACCTACTCGACAGATGGCGCTGTTGTTGTACACCCCCACCTGTATAGCGATCGCTGGCGTATCCGACCTTAGATTTTTCTGTCGGGCAACAGAGTTGACAGCTACATGATCATCGGGTAAGTATATTCAAAAATTTATTTTACTAAGGAAAATAACATTTTTTTCTTTCTGGGTCTCAGGCATCAAGACACAATCAATTAATCAACTATTTCACACAGTTCATTTATACTTTACAGACAAGGACTTGCAGCTATTCTTCAAGCTTTCCCATTTTGACAACCTTGTCTTAAAACAGTTCAATTGTATTCTCCAGAATGCATATTCAATGTTTGAAACTCCCCATATCTCAATATTCATTGTGTACAATTTTGTACATAGTAATTGTACAATTTTCAGTAAATATTGGCACATAAGTCACCTTATCTAATCATTCTTGTTCAAAATACACTAATCTACAATGAACTACATATATTTCATTGAGTCTTTTGAATCTCTCTCTCTCTCTCTCTCTCTCTCTCTCTCTCTCTCTCTCTCTCTCTCTCTCTCTCTCTCTCATTTTTTTTTGTATTTAATGAATGAATGTAATGATAGCTAAAAGGACAAGAATATTAATTTATTTTATTTTCAGACGCTGATCATAATTATCAAGAAGATGAGATTCTTCCTGGACTGTGGCTCAAGAGCCCATCTTCAAGTCACATGACTATGAAGATAGTATGCCGTGGTAAATAAAGGTAAGTGGTTGCCTAGATAAAGAAAAAAAATAGTTGAAATTAGAATGCTCGTGCTTTTTAGGCTATTGAAGTACAGTGAGCCCTCGCTACTTCGCGGTTCGACCATTGCGGATTCACGACTTCGCGGAGGTTTTTCATTAAATACGGCATCCGATTTCATCAGCAAACCACTCGCAGAATAAGAAAGTCTACAGTTTCCTCTTGAATCTGGTAATGTCTTCAATTATTCGTATGTCTCGTGGGAGCTTATTGTATAGTCTGGCCGCATATCTAAAGGCTCTAGAGCCTACAGTAGACATATATCTAGGTTCTAATAGTTTAAAACCATCTGTGGTTATTCTCGTGTCAGGACAATATGTTGCCTGGACAATATGTAGCAATTCTTTTAGATATTTTGGATGACCGGTTCTGATAGATTTGTAGATTATTGTGCATATTTTAAAACTAAAAGGGATTATTAGTTATCGAAATGATTACATCACGCGTCAATATTGTCTTTAATACTTTGTGGACTAAGAAACACAAATAGAGTGTCAGTTTGTGTGACTTGATGGAAGAGTTTAAAGGTATTTTCTATGTAAACATATATGTTTTATCTATAATAGGTAACAACAAATATTAGGAATTACCTAAAGGGGGATATAAAGAACCAATGTTTCTGTTGAGTTTTACCCCTGAAAGACTTAAAGGAGACTATACACAAATTATAAAGGTGATTTAACGAGACGTACAAATTTGGCAGGGCTAACAAACTTGGATACTTTGCTAATTGAATGTTCACATTTAACAGTGTGGTACAAAACCGTTCTTATTTAAGCATTGGTTCCACAATCGGGAAATGTAGTATGGGACACCATTTAAGTGTAAATCTATCAAACTACTGTTTAAGAACCTATTTCAAAAGTGCATTCTTTTTAAACCATGCTTGTTTTTCCTAGGTGACGTAGGCAATCTTAGATGTGCTGCTCTTCTGGCAATGATCTTGGCTTTTCCTAAAACATACAGTAGTTGTCTTTTTTATAATCATGCTTTTTTCGTGCCGAATTCAGAAGTACGCCCTTATTAAACCATGCTCGTTTTTTCTAATAATAATAGTTAAAATTTGTCAATTTTCAATATTAATCTTACCCGATGATCATGTAGCTGCAACTCTGTTGCCCGACAGAAAAAACCTAAGGTCGGGATACGCCAGCGATCGCTATACAGGTGGGGGTGTACAACAACAGCGCCATCTGTCGAGTAGGTACTCAGGTACTTCTTGTCAACAAGAACCAATTTTTCCTCTGTCGTGCCACCGGCAAGACCTACTTGATACGCTGTTGTTTCTGGAGTTGATTTCATGCTTTTTGGTGATGTATTCTCTCTAGATATTAGCTTTCGCTGTACAGGAGTTATTATCATTACCTTATCAAGCTTTTTTGATTAGTTTTGGATTAATTGTTGACGACTTTGATAGATTTTGGATTCCCCCCTTGGCTAATTCAAGATGTCTGACCATTCTCAAGTCTCTAAGTACAGGCAGTGTAGCGCTAGGGACTGTTCTAGGCGTCTTCCGAAGGCCTCTATAGATCCTCACACCGTTTGTTCCAATTGTAGGGGTAAATCCTGTCAATTGGAAGATCGATGTGAGGAATGCGCTGGGCTTTCGGAATTCGATTTTAATGAATTCCTTAAGAATGCACGTAGGCTAGAGAAGGATAGGATCAGGAGGAGTTCGTCTCGCTCTTTTGATTTTTCCTCTCCCCATGCCCCTCAACCTATTCCTTCCCCTGTAGTGGTGACTCCCGACCCTGCTACTAGTGCTCAACCCTCGATGGCGGACATGATGCGTGCCATTCAGGCTCTTGGTGACAGAGTGGAGTCATTAGCTAATGACCGCAATCAACTCTTGGCCGATGTCAAAGAGTTGAAAGAGAAAAGTGCAGTGGGAAGTGTAGTGAGTGCAAGTGCGGTGAAAAGTGTCAGTGTCAGTGTTACGCATGAGGGTGCATCTGTTCGTGCCAGTCGTCCTCCCAGTCCGGGACCTCTTGCAAGCTCCCAAGCCCAGGGGAGAAGCAATGTCGAAGGACCAAAGGGTTCGACAGGCCTTGATCAGCGTACGGATGTACCCTCAGTGGTTGCGGACGTATCTTGCAGAGATCGTCCCATCCACAAACAGACGAGTGAGCCCATTCATTCCTCGTCTGTGGAAGAAGTTTCTAGGAAGAAACGTTGGACCAAGGTCTCACGACCTCTCAAGCGCAAGGTCCCTTCCAGGCGAGTCCAACGGCCCAGGTGTAGCCACTGGGTCAGTTCGGACTCGCCGCAGTCTTCCGAAGACTGCACACCTCCCAAGAGAGGTAGGGTGGTTCCGCAGCAGGCAATCACTCCGTCTGTTGCCGCACCAACCACGGTAGACCCTAAGTGGTCTATGCTGCAGTCTATGCAGTCTCAGCTTGCTTCCTTCATGCAGGAGTATTGTGCTGAGAAGGTTGACACTGCACCTGTTAACCTACAACCTGCCACGGTTGTGCGCTCAACAGATACTGCGGCTGCCTGCTCCCACACTCCACCTGTGAGAGCTCCACCACCGATGCGCAGTCGACCCTGCCAGACGCATGTTGACGTTAGCCGACATGCGGCACCCTCCGTTGACATGCGTGAGCTACCGCATCAGCAGTGGGAAGGTGCTGTCAAGCTGCCGTGTTTTGACGCAATGCGGCAGTCTCCGCAACCCACGGCAGTCCCCACCACGCACCATCACTCCGCTTTTGTTGTTGCCAGCTCTCAGACTGACCAGCAGCGGCATGATGTTGGATCCAGTGCAGCTACGCATGCACCCGTGCTGCCGGATTCAGCCGTTCAGCTTTCTTCACCTCCTTTGCCGCTTCCTCCTCAGCATTCGGATGAAGGAGTCTCTGATGACGACGAAGCTGCGCATTTGGACGATCCGCACTCCGACATAGAAGAACCCAAGACTACGCCTCCCTCCTTAGACTTCAGGAAAGTCCTTGCCCTGTTTAAGGAGTTGTATCCGGACCAGTTTGTGTCTGCAACCCCGCGCTCACCTCCCTCTGAGTTCGCTTTAGGCATGCAGTCAGCAGCTCCTGCCTTTACGAAACTCGTACTCGCGCGCTCATCCAAGAGAGCTTTAAGGGTACTGGGAGAGTGGTTGCAGTCCAAGAAGCAACTTGGTAAGACAGCCTTCATCTTTCCACCGACCAAGCTTGCTTCCAAATCTAGCGTCTGGTATGCCACGGGAGAAGATCCCGGCTTGGGAGTTCCTGCCTCTGCCCAGGGCGACTTCTCAAGTCTGGTTGACTCTCCCCGCAGGCTGGCTATGAGACGGTCCAAGATTTGCTGGACCTTTTCGGATATGGACCATCTGTTGAAGGGAGTTTTTCGTGCTTTTGAGATCTTCAACTTCCTGGACTGGTGTTTAGGAGCGTTAAGCAGAAAGACCTCCCCTTCGGATAAGGACTCTGCCATGCTCATCATGTCATGCATGGATAAAGCCATTCGGGATGGATCTGGCGAGCTTGCGGCTTCGTATGTGTCTGGAGTTCTTAAGAAGCGAGATCACCTTTGCTCCTTCTTGTCTGCGGGGATCACACCATGTCAGAAGTCGGAGTTGATGTTTGCTCCGCTTTCCAAGTGTCTCTTTCCGGAAGAGCTGATCAAGGGGATTGCTGCCTCGTTGATCCAGAAGGATACCCATGACCTGGTGGCGTCATCCGCACGTAAAGTCACAGCTTTACCTTCCGTGCCTAGACCTAGGATGGACACACCAGCGTCTAGGTTCATTCCGCCCTTTCGTGGCAGAACCTCCAGCAGAGGAGGTACCCGTGCCGACAGTCAACGTGGCAAAAAGAAGAAGGGTTCCAAGTCCTCAAAAGGCAGAGTCTGACTGCCTACCTCTCCAGACAGCAGTGGGAGCCAGGCTCAAGAACTACTGGCAGGCTTGGGAGAACAGGGGTGCAGACGCACAGTCTGTGAAGTTGCTAAGAGAGGGGTACAGGATTCCGTTCTTGCGCAAGCCCCCTCTAGCAACTACTCCCATCAACCTCTCTCCCAGGTACAAAGAGGAGGACAAGAGGCCAGCTTTACAGCAAGAGGTGTCTCTCTTGCTACAAAAGGGAGCGGTAGTCATAGTCCGGGATCATCAATCCCCGGGCTTCTACAACCGTCTCTTCTTAGTAGCGAAGAGGACAGGAGGGTGGAGACCGGTGCTGGACGTCAGTGCTCTCAATGCTTTTGTCACCAAGCAGACGTTCACCATGAAGACGACGAAGTCGGTGCTAGCATCGGTCAGGAAGGAAGACTGGATGGTCTCGTTGGACCTAAAAGACGCGTACTTTCACGTCCCCGTCCATCCAGACTCCCAACCTTTCCTAAGGTTCGTCTTTGGAAAGGTCGTTTACCAGTTCCAAGCCCTGTGCTTTGGCGTAAGCACGGCACCTCTAGTGTTTACCAAACTGATGAGGAATATTGCCAAATTCCTGCATTTGGCAGACATCAGAGCCTCCCTCTATTTGGACGACTGGCTTTTAAGAGCTCCGTCAAGTCGTCGCTGTCTGGAGAATCTCAAATGTACTATGGATCTGACCAAAGAATTGGGTCTCCTGGTCAATATAGATAAGTCCCAACTCGTCCCATCCCAAACTATAGTCTATCTAGGTATGGAGATTCAGAGTCGAGCTTTTCGGGCTTTTCCGTCGGCCCCCAGAATCAGTCAAGCCCAAGAATGCATCCAGAGCATGCTGAGAAGGAACCGATGTTCAGTCAGACAGTGGATGAGTCTAACAGGGACGCTGTCATCGCTGGCCCAGTTCATCGCGTTAGGGAGACTCCACCTCCGACCCCTTCAGTATCATCTAGCTGCTCACTGGAGAAAGGACATGACGCTAGAAGCGGTCTCAGTTCCTATATCCGAAGAGATGAAGTCTGCGCTGACTTGGTGGAAGAACAGCATTCTTCTCAAAGAAGGTCTACCATTGGCTGTTCAGACCCCCGACCACCTTCTCTTCTCGGACGCATCGGACACGGGCTGGGGTGCGACACTGGACGGACGGGAATGCTCGGGCACGTGGAATCCGGATCAAAGAGCACTTCACATCAACTGCAAGGAGCTATTGGCAGTTCATCTGGCCTTGAGAAGCTTCAAGTCCCTCCTTCTAGGCAAGGTGGTGGAGGTGAACTCCGACAACACTACAGCCTTGGCGTACATCTCCAAGCAAGGAGGGACTCATTCAAGGAAGTTGTTCGAGATCGCAAGGGACCTCCTCACCTGGTCAAGAGATCGAAAGATTTCGCTTGTAACGAGGTTCATTCAAGGCGACATGAATGTCATGGCAGACCGCCTCAGCCGGAAGGGTCAGGTCATCCCTACAGAGTGGACCCTTCACAAGAATGTTTGCAGCAGACTATGGGCCCTGTGGGGTCAGCCAACCATAGATCTGTTCGCTACCTCGATGACCAAGAGGCTCCCAAATTATTGCTCACCGATTCCGGACCCAGCAGCAGTTCACGTAGATGCCTTTCTTCTGGATTGGTCCCATCTAGACCTGTATGCGTTCCCTCCGTTCAAGATTGTCAACAAGGTACTGCAGAAGTTCGCATCGCACGAAGGGACACGGTTGACGTTGGTTGCTCCCCTCTGGCCCGCGAGAGAGTGGTTCACCGAGGTACTGCAATGGCTAGTAGACGTTCCCAGGACTCTTCCTCTAAGAGTGGACCTTCTGCGTCAGCCGCACGTAAAGAAGGTACACCCAAGCCTCCACGCTCTTCGTCTGACTGCCTTCAGACTATCGAAAGACTCTCAAGAGCTAGAGGCTTTTCGAAGGAGGCAGCCAGAGCGATTGCCAGAGCAAGGAGGACATCCACTCTCAAGGTCTACCAGTCTAAATGGGAAGTCTTCCGAAGCTGGTGCAAGGCGATTTCAGTTTCCTCAACCAGTACCTCTGTAACGCAGATAGCTGACTTCCTTTTACATCTAAGGAATGTAAGATCCCTATCAGCTCCTACGATCAAAGGTTACAGAAGCATGTTGGCAGCAGTCTTCCGCCATAGAGGCTTAGATCTTTCCACCAACAAAGATCTACAGGACCTCCTTAAGTCTTTTGAGACCTCAAAGGAGCGTCCATTAGCCACACCAGGTTGGAACTTAGACGTGGTTTTAAGGTTCCTGATGTCAGCAAGGTTCGAACCGCTTCAATCAGCCTCTTTTAAAGATCTCACTTTGAAGACTCTTTTCCTCGTTTGCTTAGCAACAGCTAAAAGAGTCAGTGAGATTCACGCCTTCAGCAGGAACATAGGTTTTACATCTGAAACGGCTACATGTTCCTTACAGCTTGGTTTTTTAGCTAAAAACGAGCTTCCTTCTCGTCCTTGGCCCAAATCGTTCGAGATCCCAAGCCTGTCCAATTTGGTTGGAAACGAACAAGAGAGAGTACTATGCCCAGTAAGAGCTCTTAAGTACTATTTAAGACGTACAAAGCCATTACGAGGACAATCAGAAGCTTTATGGTGTTCTATTAAGAAACCTGCATTACCGATGTCGAAGAACGCAGTTTCTTATTACATCAGGCTTTTGATTAGAGAAGCCCATTCTCATCTGAATGAGGAAGACCATGCTTTGCTGAAGGTAAGGACACATGAAGTTAGAGCTGTCGCTACTTCAGTGGCCTTCAAACAGAACCGTTCTCTGCAGAGTGTAATGGATGCAACCTATTGGAGAAGCAAGTCAGTGTTCGCATCATTTTACCTTAAAGATGTCCAGTCTCTTTACGAGAACTGCTACACCCTGGGACCATTCGTAGCAGCGAGTGCAGTAGTAGGTGAGGGCTCAACCACTACATTCCCATAATCCCATAACCTTTTTTAATCTTTCTCTTGAAATGCTTTTTATTATTGTTTTTGGGTTGTACGGAAGGCTAAGAAGCCTTTCGCATCCTGGTTGATTTGGCGGGTGGTCAAATTCTTTCTTGAGAAGCGCCTAGATTAGAGGTTGTGATGAGGTCCTTTAGTATGGGTTGCAGCCCTTCATACTTCAGCACCTAGGAGTCGCTCAGCATCCTAAGAGGATCGCTAGGCTCAGTAAGGAAGACGTACTTAAAAAGGCAGAGTAATGGTTCAAGTCGACTTCCTTACCAGGTACTTATTTATTTTATGTTTGTTATTTTGAATAACTGCTAAAATGAAATACGGGATACTTAGCTTCTAATGTTAACATGTATGCTGGTCTCCACCCACCCCCCTGGGTGTGAATCAGCTACATGATCATCGGGTAAGATTAATATTGAAAAATGTTATTTTCCTTAGTAAAATAAATTTTTGAATATACTTACCCGATGATCATGAATTAAAGGACCTTCCCTTCCTCCCCATAGAGACCCAGTGGACCGAGGAGAAAATTGGTTCTTGTTGACAAGAAGTACCTGAGTACCTACTCGACAGATGGCGCTGTTGTTGTACACCCCCACCTGTATAGCGATCGCTGGCGTATCCCGACCTTAGGTTTTTTCTGTCGGGCAACAGAGTTGCAGCTACATGATCATCGGGTAAGTATATTCAAAAATTTATTTTACTAAGGAAAATAACATTTTAAAGCTCTTATTCAAAATCTAATTCAATGATAACACAAAACAAAATATAGACAAAACAAAATATAGACAAAACAAACCATATCAGAGCTAAATAAAAAGCGATTTCAAGACTT
>NC_090758.1:16302292-16304792 GCF_036898095.1 Palaemon carinicauda
GTTGGTATCAGATGAGGTTTGAGAACATATACCTGCCTTTGACTTCCAGTTTCTTATGCCTACTAGTATTCTTCGATAAATCAGAATCAACTTACGAAAGCTGGAATACTTGCAGGGATCAATAACATATTCAGGAGAACCTGTTAAGGAAGAAAAAGTAGTTTGAGAAAGTTCTGCCCCTAAAGGTGCATTCAACTTTGAGAGGTACCCAGAGTCTGTGACAGTCATGGGATTTGGAATAATAAAAGTCATGTCATGTTCCACACCAGGGAGGTCATCCAACTTCTTGCCTGGACCGACGAGAAAATTAGTTTTATACAACTGCTTATGTGAGAGGCATCTAGTAACACAGTCGGCCGGATTCTCTTTCCCTGAAATGAAACAGAATCTTATTGGAAATCGTTGACACAATTTTTGAATATTACCAATTCTATTCATTACGAAAGTTGAACACCTTTGCATTTTATCCAGTTTCTGGGAGGAAGAATTAAGCCAGTGTAGGGCACAAAGAGAATCAGCATAGAGAACCATTTCTACTATGTTAACAGGTTTCAGGCAAGAAGGTCCAGAGATATCTCTTTGCAGTTCCACGAGAGTTTCGACACCCAAAACAATGGCATTTAACTCTAATGAAGGAATTGACTTATTCTTCAGCTGAGTGTTAATCATACGGTTCTTAGCTTGAACAAAACTCACCTTACCAGATTCAACGTGCTGCAAAAAAATTACTGAACCATATAAGTCGTGACTAGCATCAGTATAAGCCATAAGCTTATAAGTACCATTCCTTGGTCCGACATATCTACCTATCTTAATGGGAGGAGAAGCATTAGCTTGTTTACATATATTTCCCCATTCACGTTGAAGCTCTAATGGCAACAATGCATCCCAACCAAGGTTTTTATTGCACTGAAGCCTGTGCATAAACAAACGGCTTCTGTTTAAAATAGGCATGTTAAAGCCATATATGTCAAATTGAGAAGCAATTGTTCCTAAAACAGCACGTTTAGTGGTGGCCTTGCCATCAAGGCAAATAGGCTTTGTAAATATTTCATCTCTTACTCTGTCCCATGCAAGACCAAACAACTTTGTAGTCTCAGGGGTCTGAGTTTTCATGTCTTCATCTATCTTAATTTGTAAGGAATTATCATTGGTGATAATCTGCTGAACCTCGAATTTGTATGGAGCAAAAATGCGAGGCAGCTCATTATAAGCCCATTCTAAAGACTCTCCAGTTTCCATGGTAATTGCACCATTATCCATATACAGCAAGGTATACATTAAATGTTTTAATTCTGACAAATCTTTATCCTTTTCTTCCTTAAAAACTAAAATATAACATAAAGAAAGCATTAACAAAAACGGGCTACAACGCAACCCAAAACTCAGCCTCACATTGCGAAAAGCAACAACAGAAAAGTCCCCAGCTTTAACATTTTTATACCAAAGGAACAGCAATTTTGACTGATCAGATTCACTTAATGAAAGCATATTGAATGCTTTTTTCAAGTCATAGGTAAGCAATTTCTGACCGAACCTTAAATGAAGAAAAGCTGAGGATAGCTTTTGGTTCAATGTGGGACCTGGATGCATACACTGGTTGAGAGAGAGGCTTAGTTTCTTATTTTTCTCATTCTCTCTCAAATTGGATAAAATGACTACACGACACTTAGTCGTCTCCCTCTCAGGCTTAAAAATTCCCATGTGAGGAAGAAAAGCATAATCTGGGTGCAGGGCTTTATATTGTTCAAGATCATGAATAGGTTTTATTATACCAGCTGCTATTTGATCCTTAATAGTCTGATCCATTAAATGTAAATAACCCACATTATTTTTAAGCTTCCTAAAATTAGACTTCTAAATTACCTCTGCTAAATGTTCATTTTTCGATAGCAAGTGTGATACCTCACCATTCCAAAGTAAGGGAACTCGAATCCTACCATCTACTTCTCTAGATATATTATTAAAAGTATAATCAACTAACTGCTTATTCAGTTCTACAGTCTCTTCCTCATAAATAGTTTGGTCATAATTAATGAATTTAGGGCATTCAAGCTCCAATATTTCATTTGTTGCCTTTTGTAGTTTACACTCCATAAGCTTTCCCTTGTCATTCAAAACCGAAAAATTACTACTAACTTTCAAAGTATCATAGTGAAGGTCATGAACCTCATCATCCAAAGTAGGTATGATAGAATCTGCAACAAATAACGAGTGAGTGTGGACACTTACTAAAGACTCCACACTAGGTGGACTAGGAATACTAGCACTAACAGACATCGAATGACATGGCAAAAAATCTATATTATCGATCAATCTTTGAACATTGCCTACCAACATAACGCCCATTGGGGAATCTACATATACTGACAGAGTACCCTTTCCAAACAGGACGTCTTTACTTGGAATACAATAAGCAGCATCAGAACCAAGCAGAAATTCAATATCCTTTACTTCCCGGATATTTGAATGAAGACCCCCATCAGCAAATGAAAACCCT
>NC_090758.1:16309792-16314792 GCF_036898095.1 Palaemon carinicauda
TGTACCTTGCCGGCCGGCAGAGCTGGCCGGCAGGGGTATTACTGTACTGTACGTCGTTCTACTTCTGAACCTAGTATAGGTTGGGATGTGGAATTGACTCAGCCCATTGCCGGCCGGCAGAGATGCTGGCCGGCAAGGGTCTTATGTTTTCGAGTGCTGCCCGGACCTCTCTTGGTCCCTCATCCATGCCTGCCGGCAGAGCCGGACGGCATTGGTCAAGGAAGCCTGAATTAAGTTTCTCCCCTTCCGTATATGCACTCTTTCGGTTGCCGGGCTTGGGGGGTTGTGTACACTCTTATCCCGGCATCCATTCTATTTTCTTCTAGTGCTGTACCTGTCGCGGCTGCCGGCCTATGAGGCCGGCAGCCGGGCAGGTGTAGTCTTCTGGTTCTTTTGCTGCCGGCTGGCATCGGTCTTGTACCTTTGCCGGCCGGCTTATGTCAGTCCTTGTCTGCCGGTCACCAAGAGTGTGGCCGGCAGCTGGGTACTACCTTGTGTAGTTGCTGGCCGGCAGTCATTGCCGGCCAACACTGGCTGTTACCGGCCGGCAGCTGCTGCCGACCGGCACAGGCATTTGAACCAGAGTGCTGCCGCCCTATAGCTGTTAAGTAGTATACTTTAAAGCTAGTTGTGGTGTGTGCCGGCCGGCAAAGGCAGGCCGGCACACATCCTCCTATACTGTACTAGTATTCTTCTGTATAGCATATACAGTAAGAAGAAAACTATAGTAAAGGTTTAGGTACAGCACTGTATCTTCTAACACTATTGTGTTTTCTTGCACAGCCCTTTGCTGTTGCCCTCAGATAGGAAGCAGAGTTCTTCCCTGTCTATTATCCAGGATTTTAAAATCATTGCCTAGGTGTGAGCTCCACCTGTTTCCTCTGGAAACCTTGCATTGGTTACTCTAGAAGAGATAAACCATTTTGATTTTATTATCTGGAAGGCTGCAACAATGGGTTGTGAGGGAAACACAAGTGTGTGTCTTTCCTTTATGAATTGTTATGCTATACTATGCATATCCAGTGATACATAGTTCACTTGATACTCATGGAAATTTCTTCTCTTTACAGGAGGACCCTCCGAAGTGCGGAAATGTTTTCTGCAATGTCCGCAGCAAGAACCTCTGTGGACATGGGTGTTGTAGGAGACACGCAGCATGCGCTGTCTCCAAGGATGATCTCCAGTATTGGGACCCTCAGGTATGTACTGTATGCACTAACCTGATTACTGAGGCTTTTGATTCCCCTAGAACGGCGGAATCAAGGGATATAGCAAGGGAAAAGCTTCGTACTTGGGTAAGAGGCTTCAAGAAGAACACCTCTGGCCCTTATCTTCCAAGTGAGAAGATGAGGGCGTATCTTTTTCCCCAGGCATCAGCTGAGGCAGTGATTCCCCAGCCTCAAGAGGAGATCCCTCAAGATCAAGTCCAGGTGGACGTGGAAGTCGCAGTTGCGATGCAAGACATCCAGTTGGATGACAGGATGTCTGACCTGGACGAACATTTGGAAGAAGACCTCCTGGCAGAAGGTCAGGATCAAGTTCAAACCCCGGATGTCGTAGAGGATGAGGTCGACGAGGTGTCGGCTACTCCGGTTCAGATGCCGGAGCCTATCCCCTCAACATCGGCTGGTCTCCCAGTAGAACTGGGACAGGCCCTCTCTTCGATTGTTGGAATGATCCAACAAAAGCAGAAGGAGAATCAGGAGAAGGCGGCTGCAATGGAACTGCGTATGCAGTCCCTGTCAGAATCACATGGGCCCTAGAAAAGGCTCAATGTGAAAGACCTTCCCATATGCTCAGATGCTAACCCATGGAGGTATGCTGAGCACATGCCGATGACGACTGGAAAGATCGTCATCTCGGATAAGCTGGGTTCAGTTCCCCTAGAGGAGGTAAAATTCTGGCCCAGCAAGGCATCATATCCGGACTGCTATGTCCGGCTGAGAAAAGAACCAGCTTCAAGGGAGGAGACAGAGCCGAAGGAGGTCATTATTATGGACCACGCTATGGCTCAAGCCCTACTTTCATCCTCGATGAAAGAGAGGGGCGTCTCTAATTCGAAGGTAGCTGCATTGAGCAAGAAGCTCCCTTCTTTTGTGTCCTCTCCTGATAGAGCCTTCCCCTTTTTACAGAAAGGGTTTGCGGCTGTCCTAAAGGCAGTCGAGGCCGGCAAGCCTTGCCCCTCCCTGGAGGAGTGTAAACCCTTGTCGCTGGCTCTGCCTATGGACCACAAAGACTGGAAGGATGTCCATCTGACATTCTCAGTGGGAAAGTTGGAGGCTGATATTGCCGGACGGCAATTCGGCGAGGACCTCCCCAAGCTGTCCGAATCTCTTTTACGAAGAGAGTTCGAGACAAAAGAAGGACTGGCTGCCTCAATGTCTCATCAGACTACTCTTGAGACGATGGCAAGTGACCCTAAGGTCCATGAAATGTTCATTGTAGTGGCTAAGTCTCACCTAGCCACAGTGACGAAGGACCTTTATGGCTTCGTCAAAGCAAGGAGAGCTTGCAGGGAGTTCGTGTTCACCGGGGCTTCGGTGAGACAAGAGCCAAGGAAGTTAATCTCCTCCAACATTTGGGGAAAAGACCTTTTCCCTACCGATGTGGTCAAAGAGGTTGTTGATAAGGCCGCCGTGGAGAATAGAAACCTTCTCCAGAAGTGGGGCCTGGCTATCAAAAGAAAATCTTCCCCGGATGAGGGTCCTCAACCAAAGAGGAAGAATATGAGGACTAGGCTACCGTCTCGGCCAGCCAAGCCTTATAGACAGCAACAGCAACTGCAATTGCCTTTGCCTCCAGTGCCCCAGATGGTGCCACAAACCCCGACTACTTTTCAGTGGGTACCCCAGGCTGTGCCAGGTCAGTCAACCACATTCACCCCAACGTTCGAAGGACAGTCTTCTTCCTTTCGTGCAAAACCTAGAGGAGCAGCCAGAGGCTCGTCTAGGCGCCCCTCAAGGGGAAGGGGATTCAGAGGTGGTCGTGGTCAGGGAGGCAAGACCTCAGGACGGCAGTCCAAGTGAAATGATACCGGTAGGAGGGAGACTGATGAAATTTTGGGATCGCTGGACCTTCGATCCCTGGGCCCAAAGCCTACTCAAGAATGGACTGGGTTGGAGCTGGTACAGCACTCCACCCCCGTGCCTTCGGTTTTTCCAACACTCCACCCCCGTTTTGGAGGAGTACGTTCAAGAACTGTTGGAGAAAAATGTGATCCGAAAGGTGAAGTCCATCAAATTCCAAGGGAGGCTGTTTTGTGTTCCCAAGAAAGACTCGGAAAAGCTCAGAGTCATTCTGGACTTGTCACCACTCAACAAGTTCATAGTGAATTGCAAATTCAAGATGCTAACACTGCAACACATAAGGACCTTACTGCCCAAGAGGGCATACTCAGTCTCTATAGACTTGTCAGACGCCTATTGGCACATTCCAATCAGCCGTCGACTCTCCCCCTACCTAGGGTTCAGGCTACAACGGAGACTGTACGCCTTCAGAGCCATGCCATTCGGGCTAAACATAGCCCCAAGGATTTTCACGAAGCTTGCGAGCGCAGCTCTCAAACAATTATGCCTAAAGGGAATTCAGGTAGTAGCCTACCTGGACGACTGGCTGGTGTGGGCAGCATCCGAGACCGAATGCTTGCAAGCTTCCAGGCAGGTGATCCAGTTCCTAGAGTACCTAGGCTTCAAGATCAACAGAAAAAAGTCTCGACTTTCTCCATCCCAAAAGTTCCAGTGGCTGGGAATCCACTGGGACCTTTTGTCACACAGTTTCTCCATCCCGACGAAGAAAAGGAAGGAGATAGCGGGCTCTGTCAAGAGACTTCTAGATTCCGAAAGGATATCAAGACGCGAACAGGAGAGGGTACTAGGCTCTCTCCAGTTTGCTTCAGTGACAGACCCAGTGCTAAGAGCACAGCTAAAGGATGCAACCGGAGTTTGGAGAAGGTATGCATCAAACGCGCGAAGAGACCTGAGAAGACCAGTGCCGCCTCGGCTACGTACTCTTCTCAGACCTTGGTCCCAAGCCAGACATCTAAAAAAGTCGGTTCTTCTTCAGCCACCTCCCCCGTCGATGACGATTCACTCAGACGCCTCAAAGGAGGGATGGGGAGGTCACTCTCATCGGAAAAAAGTCCAGGGGACTTGGTCCAAGCTATTCAGGACCTTTCATATAAACTTTCTAGAAGCTATGGCAGTGCTCCTTACCTTAAAGAAAGTCTCCCCGCGTCACTCGATCCACATAAGATTGGTGATGGACAGCGAGGTGGTTGTGAGATGCCTGAATCGACAAGGGTCGAGGTCATCACCTCTCAACCAAGTGATGTTAGCCATTTTCCGATTGGCGGAAAAGAAGAAGTGGTACCTGTCGGCAGTTCACCTTCAAGGAGTCCGCAATGTGACAGCGGACGCTCTATCCAGGTTCACACCGATAGAGTCGGAATGGTCCTTAGACGCAGGATCATTTTCCTTCATTCTGAATCAAGTCCCAGAACTGCAAATAGACCTCTTTGCGACGAAAGACAACAAGAAGTTGCCCCTGTACGTGTCCCCGTACGAGGACCCCTTAGCGGAAGCAGTGGACGCAATGTCCCTCGACTGGAACAGATGGTCCAGGATTTATCTGTTCCCTCCTCACAACCTTCTGTTGAGGGTCCTCAACAAACTGAGATCCTTCAAGGGGGTAGCGGCAATAGTGGCCCACAAGTGGCCGAACAGTATGTGGTTCCCCTTGGCGTTGGAACTACAGATGAAGTTCGTGCCGCTACCACATCCAGCTCTGACCCAGCGAGTCCAGAAGTCGACTGTCTGCGCTTCATTACAGAAAACCCAGACCCTGCAGCTCATGATTTTCTCGCCCTAGCGGTGAGAAAGCGTTTCGGGATTTCGAAAGCCAGCATAGACTTCCTAGAGGAATATAAGTGCAAATCGACTAGAAGGCAATATGAGTCATCTTGGAGAAAATGGGTGGCCTTTGTAAAGGCAAAGAATCCGCAG
>NC_090758.1:16319778-16395965 GCF_036898095.1 Palaemon carinicauda
ATATATATACATATATATATACATATATATATATACATATATATACATATATATATATATTATATATATACATATATATATATATATATATATATATACATATATATATATATATACATATACATATACATATACATATATATATATATATATATATATATATATATATACATATATATACATATACATATATATACATATATATACATATATATATATATACATATATATATATATATATATATATATACATATATATATATATATATACATATATATATATATATATATATATATAATATATATACATATATATATATATACATATACATATATATATATATATATATATATACATATACATATATATATATATATATATATATATACATATATATATACATATATATATATATATACATATATATATACATATACATATATATATATACATATACATATATATATACATATATATATACATATATATATATATATATATATATATATATATATATATATATATATATATATATATACAGGAAGGATGGAGAAAAGCCAGCGTAGCATCATACATTTATTTTCCGAATTTTCGAGACTTTGGGTCTCATCATCAGGGCTGTAAAATATACAAATAAAAAAAAAGACTCAGTATTAATGTTAATATAAATAGAACAACGTAAAAGTTAAATCATTTAAAAAATTGAACTAATGAAAAATATATATATATATAAAATTAAAAAGTGAAGAATGCTCAAGTTAGTACCTATCTCTATGGAGCTAAAAAACCGAGTGACGTGTTCTGGTTTGGAAAGGAGGACGTCAACTATGTTATATATAGAACTGTGGAAGAAGTCTGACCATTTAATGAAGGCACAAGCTGTTTGATTGTCAACGACTCCAAAACAGAGAGAGAATAGTCATTGGGCGCTTGGGTGACAATGCGAAAATCCTTATATGAGAATGCTGTTTTACATTTGTTACAATGTTCTCGTATGTTAGAAAATTCTTTGGTTTTTAAAGTACATCCCGTACGGTGACTGACTCCGAGATGAGAGTCGATTCTGACTTTGAGCAATCTCTTGGTGGCCCCCACGTATTTCCCGATCTTACATTTCGGGCAAGTAAAGCAATATACCACCAAAGATCGCATCAAAGCCGGAAGTTTATCTTTGTGGGAGAACAAAGAACCCAGGGTTTTAGGATTTTTTTCTATCAACTTAAGGTTCACAGCCGGAAAAGTTTTCTGAATTACTTTCTGTATTTGCACCTTAAATGTGTTAGACTGAATTAAAGGTATAGAGGCATACATCAATAATTTAGGCACGTTCGGTACAAGTTGACGTGGTTGAAATTTATCATTTAAAAAGTTATTTACATATTTGAAGAATAAGGCTGGAGGATACAAATTGTTTTTAAAGAACTGAAGTAAAAACTGGATTTCGCTATGAAAGTTATGCCAGTTGGAGGATAACGTATAAGCACGGTGTAACAGTGTGGAAATACTATTTAATTTAAATATCATGGAACAACTGCTATAGAAGTTGGTACCTTGACCTGTAAACGTCTTTTTTCTAAAGACACTTGTATTAAAACCATTTTCTGTCCTAGTAATTAAAACATCTAAAAAAGCAAGTTGGTTGTCTTGTTCATGCTCAATTGAGAAATTTATATTAGGATGTAGGCCATTGATATATTGCAAGAAAGCTTCAGCTGCTTCTCGGGACCTAAATAGAGCAATGGTGTCATCCACATATCGCTTATAAAAGAGAGGGCGATATGATAAGGGACACCCATCCAGCATCTGTTCTTCAAAAGAGCACATAAAAGCATTAGCCATAACTGGGCCAAGTGGTGATCCCATCGAAACACCATCAACTTGTTTAAAAACTTTATTGTTAAAAATAAAGTGAGTGTCCTGCACTGCAATTTCTAGAAGTTTCTTAAAATTATCCTTATTAAAACCGTGATATAAAATATTTTCCTCGTAAAAGATCTTATCTAAAATGATGTCAACCGTCGCCTGCAACGGTATGTTCGTAAAAAGAGATGCGACATCCAAACTCACCATATATAAGTCAACATCCTGTGGTAGAATATCAGGTACAAGGTTAGCAGAATTAAGTAAAACGTATTCATTATTTGCAAAGGGCTGTAGTAATGGTACCAAGAATTTAGCTATCTGGTAATTTGGGGTATTGTATGCCGCCAAAATTGGTCGTAAAGGAACACCATCTTTATGAATTTTAGGAAGTCCATATAACACACCATAGGATGAATTATTTTGTTCAGGTTCATCCTATGGTGTGTTACAATACCAAAGAGAGAGAAGGAAAAAGAGAATGTTAAGCATGACTAATGGAGTAATTAGAAAATGAGCATATTACTTTATCATAAAAGCCAATAAGGTATAAACTTTCAACACAAAACTGAAGGAAACGGTAATACCAATCCCTTAAAACACTTGTCTTCTTTAGAAATTGAACCTAATGTCGTTGGTCTAAAAGTCCATCGGACGAAAAGACATTGGGCAAAAAGACCACCAACCCATTTTCAGTAAGAAGAGGCATTAATTGACACAGTGGTATCATCCGATCCATATGCGATACATTGTCTTCTTTTATTACAATATTAAATACTGCTAGACTTTTTTCCTTAGAATATATTCTTGTGGAAGCATTATCTGTGCTAAGGAGAAAAACATCCCTCCACATAGACCCTAATTAAGCACCTTTCTTGGGACAAACTTTCTCTGTGAGGAATAGACTCGAGAGTAGTCTAAAGAAGGTGATCAATAGAAACATACTCCAGTCCAGGTGTTCTTTCCATTAGGAAATTATTATAAGTTAAGTCAAGTCTGATGGTAGTCAATATTATTACACACATTTATCAACGGATGCAAGTTCGTAATAGAATTCACTTCATGTACTGTGGCGTCTTATACTGACCTAGATAGGCAGTAACTAACACAATCTTTATATAGACTTGATTCTATAGGAAAAAAAAGATTTTGCCACTATTATCCTCACCAAAGGGGCCATGGGCACAATATAGATCTACTTTGAACACAAATTACCAAAATATACTTATAGCTACATTAAAGCAACATCTATAGTATATGTGTTATTTAAGAAAAATGTAGGATAGGCACCTCTTCATGCAGTAAATTTTCAAAAAGGTTTCCATTAAATAAAAAATGTATAATTAATTGCACTGTTCTAAACTAACTTCCCTTACTACATAACATGTAAATAAGCAAACTTGAAATTTATTACCAGGCTAATTACTACAAAAAAAAAGACCCAGCATGGCGTAGAAATAAAAAAAAAGGTTAACACAGATATCGGTTCATTGCAATCTTTAGCATCTTTCTTATGACAACTCACATAGTCTTGCGTAACAGCTTTAGTTAATTTGTAAACCAATATGATGTTTATCTAGTGGCAAATAACAGCTATTCGTCATACAGAATGTTGGATAATTGAGACCTACTTTACATATAAACGATGATAATTATAAATTAGCAATTGCTAAGAAAGCGTTACTCTTTTTTTGAACAAACCATTCCTGTGAACATTACGTACACTATATTAACATAAACGCCAAAAGCTGGAATCTTAACTTTAGTTGATCTGAACACTTCTTATCTAACTTTTACTAAAATTGAATTACAATCCTTGGATTAAACAAAAGACACGAAGACATTTGTATTTTTCTCCTGATATGTTTGATAATAAACAAAGTAATAAAAAACTCGAACTTCCTCATTCCTGCTTTCTTGTGGCTAAACTAACAAGCTCTACTTTTTTGATCTCATGAAATTAAACCTCTATTGATGGACTTTGATGCTTATGGAGGTGTAAATCCAAATGGTATTTTTTCTTTGTTTTTTATAAAGACAGCAGATTTCTCGCTCCAAAGTTATGTGTTATTTTGTGCAAGTTAGCTAGAAGAGGAGCATTTAGCACTTTTTGGAAAACTGGTAATCATACTTCTCTATGTAAATGTATTTGTGGTAGCTCAAGTCCAACTGATTACCGTCCAATTTCCATAACTCCCATATTATCTAAAGTTTTTGAACGTCTTCTGGAAAAGCGTATTAATATGTTTGCTAAAGATAATCATCTATTCCCTAGTTTGCAATTTGGTTTTCGTAAAGGCCAATGCTGTACAGAAATCCCTTGGTTGTGGTCAGGAAGTTCGTATGATTGGCCTTGATTTTAGTGCTGCCTTTGACCGTGTCAATCATAAGGCCCTTGTTTTCAGACTCAAACAATTCAGAGTTAATGGGTCGTTTCTTACCATTATTATTAAATTTCTAAGCAATAGATCTGTGGTACTCTCTCAAGCTTCAGTGGACAGCTGCGGGTGTGTCCCTAACCCGTCTCGGAGTCCCGTTTTGTTCTTGGAAGAAATTGTATTACATTTTAAGAGAAAGTCAAAAAGTGAAGGAAAAGTCTGCTTCTCCTAACCCTAACTTCCAATGGAAATGTGCAAGAGAAAGTCTTTGTGGATGTTCCTCGGTACTACAAGAGAATCGTAGTGTACATCGCTTTTCTCTGTTTAATTTATTGAGAGACAAATATTCAGTGATAAATGTGACTAATATCTATGTTTGTTTTTCTGTTTTGATTCTGCATCTCGTACAGTTATATTTTGGGTATTATTTTACTATATGGTCCTTGTTATCGTAACTTTTATTACATATTATTGTGACGTGAATTATTTGACTGATTTGCTTCAAAGAGTATTAGGCAACTAGTAATAACGAGGTTGTTTCATAACTGTAATTTCATAGTTGGGTTCTTAATTCATGTTTGAATTTGTTGTTCCTGGTAATTTAATAATTATATTTATATGGTTTTGTATTTAATCGGCATTCGTAATTTCTCGTAATTTATATCTTATTTGTATGGAACTCTAGTTGTATGTAACTTTAAAGATTAATGATAATTATAATATTGTTAAACGTATCTCTATCTGATTTCACCCTAGTATTTTCTGAATATTATGAGGTATTATCTTGCTATAAACCTCATTAAAAGAATCTGATAAGGATATATAGAAATATCTTTTACATATTGGGATAGTATATGAATGTCATATCTGGTGTTTTACAGGGTAGTGTTCTTAGCCAATTACTTTTCATACTATATACACATGACATGTAGTTTGGCCTAGAAAGCAAGCTTGTTACATATGCAGATGATGCTACTCTCTTTGCATTAATTCCATCTCCTGAATGTAGATCTGACGTTACAGAATCCCTTATTAGAGATCTAGCTAAAATTAGTGCATCGTGCAAAAATGGGGTATGAAGTTGAATCCTAACAAAACTCAAATTATAATTATAAATAGGTTAAGGACAGTGGCTCCTCAGGATCCGGATCTCAACATTGATAATATTTTTTAACTTTGTACGACTCTTTTAAAATCTTTGGTCTGATTCTTAACAGCAAATTTACTTTTGAGAATCACATTAGTTCTGTGTCTTCTTCAATTGCACAAAAAGCTGGCTTACTGAGAAAGTGTTTTTAGATTTTCGGTGATCAATCTATTTTGAAGAAGTGTTTTATTTCTTTAATTTTACCTTGTTTCTAGTATTGTTCACCTGTCTGGTCTTCAGATGCTGACTCTGATCTAAATTTGTTAGACAGTAACTTACGTTCTAATAAATTTCTTATTCCTGATCTACATATTAATCTTTGCACCGTCCTTCAATTAGTTCATTATTCATGTTGCATAGTATTTTCCATAATTTTAACCAACCTTCACATTCAGATATTCCTGGACAGTTCCATCCTGTTCGATATACTGGGCAGGCAGTTAATTCTAATAGTCAGGCCTTCTCCACCAAGAAGCTGCTCAAAAGTTCAAAGTTACCGCAAATGTTTTTATGTTAAGCAGGCTGACATAGGTCTTTTTATTATTTATATATGACATATCTGTTTTGATGCGGTTACTGTTTTTGAAATAATTCATTGTTAATTCTTTATCATCATTTATTTATTACGCTTTTCCTTTCCTCAATGAGTTATTTTCCCTGTTTGAGCCCTTGGGCTTATAGCATTTTATTTTTCCAACTAGGGTTGTAGTTTGGCTAATAATAATAATAATAATAATAATAATAATAATAATAATAATAATAATAATAATAATAATAATAATAATAATAATAATTTCGGAACTACTCTCTTGGACAGAGGCATGAATACGCTCCATTTACCCAAGAAAAGTTCCAGGCGCTACACTGAAAAAAAATGCTAATACTAAGTTATTTTAACCATTGTTCCCCTAATATGAACTACCCAATTTATCAGCTAACGAACTACAATTGGTCAAATATGTAGGATTATTTGGTCAAGGGAAATGAAAGCAGTAACATTGATCCCTTAGTTTTTCACTAAAGTGTAAATGTGAGGCATCTAAAGAGTCATGGATGAATTTTCTATAGAAACACCAACAGGGAATTATATTGATTTAAATGAGATTTGCAAATGGAAAGATTAATTTACAAATATATATTTAAAACTATGTAAAAGAAAGAAAAGGCATCCTCCAACACTTTTAAGAGATTTAGATATAGAGTTCACCAAGAGTTCAAAAGATTTTAAATGAAAGAAATCAGACTATGAATAAGGAGGCTTATAGGTTTTGAAGTGTGAGAATTCTTAAAAATTCACTTCTGACATATATGCTGTCAAATTTTGTGTATGGATTTCTGTTTTTCATCAAAATTGAACACAAAGCTTTATGCAATCTTACTTGGCTTCATTATATTGTTCAGGTCATTACATGGCACCGAGTCCCTCACTTATATACGATAAGTGTTATTATATTATCAAAGGTGGGCGATAGAGGATATTTTGAGGCCCCACCGCATTATATGTCGCATATTTCAAAAGGCACCAACTTTAAATCCAGGATCATCATTCTTCTGGTTGGGATCATCCGTAATATGTTTTATTCTATTTTCTTTGGTTGGCTCTCCAACTGCTGATTTTTGGTCTGCATTCTTCTTGCTGTGCCAATGACTTTCCTTTAATAGATAGAAAATATATAGCCTATAAGTAAAAGTAGGGTATTTTATATTGTAGACAAAATTAAAATTGAACAAAAATTATAAGCGAAAATTAAAACTGCTATAGATATTTAGAAGCTACATAGATTACCTGGAAGTAATCGAATTATCTCTATGACTAAATAGCTTCCCTTATAGCCTGAAATGTGTTTGCTGGAAGCAGCATCGTAGGTAGTGTGACCATTGGAAAGCTATGGAATTTCATCTAAGACAATAATTTTGCATGGAAAACCTCGTCTAAGTTTTGTGCCATCCCTTTCAGGCATTTTTTAAACAACTCTCTTCGTGCTATATCTCTCACAGTCCATTCTCTATCCGTGCATTAGTACTCTCTGCCAAAGGAGAAGACCGAGTAAAAAACATGCTGGTGGATATGAGAGAGAGAGAGAGAGAGAGAGAGAGAGAGAGAGAGAGAGAGAGAGAGAGAGAGAGAGAGAGAGAGAGAGAGAGAGAGAGAGTAGGGATTGACATGGGTATTTAAAGGTGCACGCTGGATCCTCCAGTATCATTCTGTATTTGCGGCGCCTTCAGATCATACGATGTCTCTGATATCCCCCAAAGTATTCGAACACTTAACAAATTATGAAAATAATGGATAAATAAACAAATAAATATGAAAAGGAAAAGTGAAAATAAAAAAAAAATGTAAACGAAAGAAAAGAAAATAGTATAAGTGTGTAAGAAGATATATTAATAGAAAAAATTCTAGTATTACCTATTCAATAGGAATGTAAAACTAAAATAGCTAATAAGAATTGCATAGAATGATCATATGAAAAGGGATATCATATAAAAATAAAAAAATAAAGAAAAAATAATTACAAGGCAATGAAGAAGTAAATGATGAAAAGAGCCACAAAAATTAAGAAAAAGGTGTATGTAAAAAGGAAGAAGAGAAATTTAAAAGAATAAAATCTCTTAATAATGTAAACAGAGGAAGTGATGATAAGGAAAAATATTGTCGGTTTAAGGGGAGCCATGAAACTTAAATGGCTAATTTTTCACATTTTCCTGTTTCTACCTAGTCTAAATAATTACATACGGTATGCATAATTTTACATATATGTATTGTGTACTGGATAACATAATGTTCTCTTTATTGACTATATTTACTAAACAATTGAAAAGCAAAAGGGATGCAATATAACATAACATTCACAATGCGTAAAAAATAGTTAATATAATAAATTTATATTCTCATATTAAAAACTGTGTAAATCATGATGAACTCCCACGAGACACAATTCGGGTATATGCTTTTCCTAGAGGCCATACATAAGCCTCCCTAGTAACCAGCGGCCTATTTAAAAAACTGTGTAGGTAACTTTGAGATCCACGAGACACAATTCGAGTATAAGTTCCTCCTACAGGGCATACATTGGTGTCCGAAATAGCCACTGGCCTATTCTAAAAACTGTATAGGTAACGTTGAGATCCACGAGACACAATTCAAGTACAAGTTTCTCCTACAGGCCATACATTGGTCTCCTGAGTAGCCATTGTCAAATCTTGAAAAAATGTGCAGAATATGTTGAGATCCCACGAGACACAATTCGGGTTTAAGACTCTCCCGAGTAACCACTGGCATATTCTAAAAACTGTTTAGATCATGTTCATCTTAACGAAACAATATTTGAGTATTAGCTCCTGCTAAAGGCTATACCTTGGTCTTCCAAGAAAGCACTGGCATATATTAAAAACTGTATGTAGATCATGATGACATCCCCCGAACTTTAATTTGATTATAAGCCTCTTCTATAGGCCATACATTGGTACCCCGAGTAACAACTGGCATATTTCAAAAACTGTGCCGATCAGGTTGAGATCCATGAGACACAATTCAAGTATAAGTTTATCCTACAGGTCATACATTGCTCTCCCGAGTAACCACTGGCCTATTCTAATAACTGTGTAGATCTCGTTCAGCTCCCACGAGACACAATTCGAGTATAAGCATCTCCTAAAGGCCGTACATTGGTCTCCTGAGTAACCCCTGGCGTATATTAAAAACTGTGTAGGCCATGATGGGATTCCACGAGACACATTTCGAGTATAATCTTCTGCCAGCCATACATGGGTCTCCTGAGTAACCACTAGCAAATTATAAAATCTGCATAGATCTCGTTAGGATCCCACGAGACACAATTCGATTGTAAGCTTCTCCTACAGGCCATACATTGGTCACCGATTAACTACTGGAGTATTTTAAAAACTGTGTAGATAACCTGGAGATCCCACGAGACACAATTCGAGTGAAAGCTTTTCTTACAGGACATACATTGGTCTCTTGAGTAACTACTGGCATATTTTAAAAACTGTATAGATCATATAGAGATTCCACTAAACACAATTCGAATATAAGTTTATCCTATAGGCCATACATGGTCTCCCGATTATCCACTTGTATATTTAAAAAATAACTGTGTAGATCACGTTGAGCTCCGACTACATACAATTCGAGTATAGGCTTCTTTTGCAGACCATACATAGGTCTCCCAAGTAACCACTGGCATATTCTAAAAACTGTTTAGATCATGTTTAGTTCCAAGAAACAATATTTGAGTATTAGCTCCTGCTATACATTGGTCTCCCAAATAACCACTGACATATCTTAAAAACTATATATGTCACGTTGAGATCCCACGTGACAGAATTTGAGTTAAACCTTCTCCCACAGGCCTTACATTGGTATCACATGTAACCATTGGTTCATTTTAAAAATTATGTAGGTTACGTTGAGATCCTCTGAGACACAATTCAAGTATAAGCTTCTACTGTCCGCCATACATTGGTCTCCTGAGTAACCACTGGCCTATTCTAAAAACTGTATATATCACATTGAGATCCCACGAGACACAATTCGAGTATAAGCTTCTCCTATTGACCATAAATTTGTACCACTTGGTGTGTCACACGATTGTACATAGTAACAATATTTCTCTTTTTTTGTATATATTATCCTTTGTATCTTCGCTCTCCCCTCGCACTGACAGCAACCCGGCAATGAATGGAATGGTTGAACTTTTTATCGCACCCTCAAAGTAGCTTTCATGTCCCGCTGCAAGGACTCCAACTGGTTTACTTAGCTTCCCCGCGTCCTTCTGGGACTAAGGACCACTCCTAAAGATGCCCTGGTCGTCTCTGCAGCTGAAATGGTGCATGGTGACCCGTTGGTCATCCCTGCCAATTTTTTTTTTTTTTCATTCTGCAACCACCTCTGACGATCTCCAGTGCATATGTCACGTCGTGGGAAAATTTACTCCATTCTGCTAGACTTATTAGCCCCCATTGAAGTATCACATACTGACAGACTTGCACTCTGCAACGCACGTCTTCCTACGCAACGACACTAACAAGCCACCGCTAACGCCCCCTTACACGGGCCCTTTCCTTGTGATCCGACACAATTCGAAAGCATTCCTACTAAACATTCGCGACAAAGAAGACTGGGTCTTCATTTATCATCTAAAACCAGCTTATCTCCTACCAGATGACCCACTTATAGATTTTTTTTTAATTTTTTGAATTTGAAAACAATAAGCTGCTGATTGCAATTATTCATTGACCAGGTAATTGGTGTCTACATTGTCATGTTTTAGAATTTAATCATCAAAAAAATGTTCCAGTCAAAAGTTAAATTTGTTGTATGTCTTGTGTAAATTGTAGATGAAGGATAATTTTATTGTAAGTCGTCAAAACAATGAAGAATTGATGTATCGTGCACTGAAAAAAAAAATTAAATGACAATGGAATGTCAAAAAAGTCAAATTTGCATGTCGTGTAAATTGTAGACGAAGGATAATTTTTTTATTAAGTCGTCAAAACAATGAAGAATTGATGTATCGTGGACTGAAACAAAAAAAATTAAATGGAATAATGTCAGGTCAAATGTAAAGAAAACTATAGCCGTAGCTGATTAACAGGTAAAGTATGTCATTTTTATGGAGGTTGCATCAATAATACATACAAAAAGGAGAAATGTCGTTACTATGTACGATCCTATGACACACGAGTGGTACAAATTACTCTCCTGAGTAAACCACTGACGTATTTTGAGATTTCTGTATGGATCGTTGAGATCCCATACTATACAGTACTACCGATATTACCCACTTCTAAACTCTTAATAGAGCAAATTTCCTTTTCCTCTTTGAAATTATAAAATCATGCCAAAATCGAAAAAAAAAATCAAAGGTTTCTTTTTTTTTATTTTTTTTTTTTTTTTTATTTTCACAATAAAAATATTAATAAATCCTAATTACCTAAGTTCCTTTCTGGATATTGGTGGACTAACACAAAGTTATTTATCATAATCTACTCAAAAACAGAGATCCTTTGGCAAAATATAATGCTTCTTTTGCTCGTGTCAAGGAATTACCCTCTTCTGAACTCTTGATAGAGCGAATTTTCTTCTTCCTTATGTTAGCAAGATGTTGAAATTGTCTTTTCGTCTTTGAAATGAAAAAATTCTTGCCTAAAACCCGAAAAAAAAATGTAAAAATGAGTGAATGTCAGAGGTCAAACTCAGGCATGTACTTCCTCTCAGGTTTGCGGTACGACTGACAGGCGAAGGTATAAATTACACCTCCTCCCGTCGGTAAATTACACCGTGTAATTTACTATCTGCAACTCGTAGAAGCTATACAGATGCCATTGTTCACAATTTCTTTTATATTATAATTTGATAATTATCAAATTTTAGGATAACAGCAGAAATACTGCATTTTCTTGTATGGAGCCCCTTTTTTTTTATTGAGTTACCTTTACTAATTACTCTTTAACTATGAAAGTAAGAGGAATTTTGGCAAAATATTTAGTACACACGTTCTCCATTGCCATACAAAGCTCAGAGAATTTTGTTCACGATTTTGGGTTTTTCTTCCTTGGCCGGCCACCTTAAAAACTGTTGATATACCGTTGATATCCCACGAGACACACTACAAGTATAAGCTTCTCCTACAGGTCATAAGTTCGTCTCCTAAGTAACCACTGACGTATTCACTGTAATCTCTGTCGTCTAGTTTCTCTAGATTTGCCTTATTCTTTTCATATCAGACTTTCCAAGTGTGAGTGGCTTGTGTAATTTGCACGCTTTGAAGGACAAATTTCTTGAGTTCTTTTAGTTTTCTCTTTTCACTCCTATGCCACATTTTGGTGGACTTCAATGCTTGGAAAGCAGGAAGTAAAGGATTTGAGACCAATCTATAAAGTCCTTTATATAGGGTTGTTAACAAACTAGGATTCGTTAGTATTGTGTCTGTACTGTATTCATACTGCAATAATAGATTTGTAATGTATCCACACATTCTATAATACCTGCGTACTCGCTATAGTATTTATATAAACGCTACGTACTTCTTACATAGCGACCCAGTTGCTTCCCTCTTCAGATACCCATAGTCTCTAATACCATCCGCAGGCATCCTCGGTTAATTTAAAGAAAAAAAAAATATCCATTGCTGTAGTTTTACTGACTTTAACAATCTTGGATAGAGTAAAAAAAGAAAAAGGAAATCTGTACTGTTCCCGTATTTGCTCATCTGTACTCTGAGGAGCCAAGGTGGCACACGAAAATGGGGTTGATAGTGCTGGGATCACACATTAATGTATTTTGATTCAGTTTACCCCCGTAAGCTACAATGCTCTGTCGGGCGACCATCGGCCGTAAGCGGTAGACGTACGTTTGACAGGAACCATTATTTTGTACGTACACTTGTGTTTACGCTAAACATACGCATGATCCAATTAGGGGCTGTTTTACGTACAATTAATTACATTAATATGCGGTTGATGTGCGCAGCGGCCACCCATCATACCCAACGCTGTTAAACATACAACATGTGCTTGTTTTTAGTTGTTATAGTAGAAGAAGAAGAATTTTCCCTATAAATAGAAACCTGATCTCAGTCCGTAAGTCTTAATGATTATTGTGAACAATTTTGTATGAATAATTCTCAGTCGGACATTTTTTTATTGCCTAGATATACAAATACACCATCTTGTTAAAACTTCAAACTAAACGGCAAAGAGTAGAACTCTCTCTCTCTCTCTCTCTCTCTCTCTCTCTCTCTCTCTCTCTCTCTCTCTCTCTCTCTCTCTCTCTCTCTCAACTAAAATGAACCTTAAGAAAAGAGAAAAGGACCAAGATATAATTACTTTATGTGATCAAACTATAAAAGGCCTGTAATGGGTGGGAGGAAAAGTGTTAAACTATGGTATAATCTGCCTTTACTGTTAACGACTTCAAGGTTTTCTGATTATTTTGTCAAAGAACCTAGTCTGTATTTGCACCTACGTGTGAAATAAATAAATGTTAATAGAGATTAAGAAATATTTTCCATAAAGTTTTGGTAAAATAAATTGGGGAGATGGCTTTCTCTGGGTTATCTCCGAAAGAATGGAAAATGGTATGGATTTTTAGTTTCGTAGGATTTTTTTTTTTTTTTCATGACAAGTCCCTCTCTTAGACACATGCTGATCCGTTAATTATTAGTCAAAGTAAAAGATGCATAATCCATGAAGGGTAGGAAAGCCAATAAGACCATTCAATTACACAGGAGATGGTGACTCTTGACCAAAGGCCGGTGTTTGGCCTAATCTTGTTTATAATTGGACCATTTCCGGAAATCTACTTGAGGGACTCCTCTCAAAAGTTTTTATTATTACCTGCAATAGGTATTTCTTCTTTTACTCTTTTGAATGTTATTCTAATATGATGTTGACTAGTTTTTGTAATATATTTAAAATGTTTAATTTCTTGTGGTGTTATAACTTTCATTATGTATTCAATAAAACTCCTTAATATACTAATACATACAGTAGCAAAGAAACGTAAACATAAACCAAGTCATTATGGGAACGTACACGATATTGTGACAGAAGTATACAGTAGACAAACACAGATGCTTGGTCGCAGAATTAGTGAACTGAATTATCATGTGGCCCTTTAAGCACCACCTATCCTGGAGTTTTCAATATTTTGAGCTGGGATGTATATCAGAAATGTTGCCAGATGCACCCGGTCAAACTTCCTAAATACATTTTTGCCAACCATAAACGTGTCTATGGTATTACCATAGACACTGTACTTTGATATTCAATTACCCTTTTACTCGACTTCTCTGCATGAGCTGATGAAAGTACGCTCATATGTACCCTACTGTATTTCTTACTTTATTTCCTTTTTCTTTTTCTTATTCACCCAGCACTGAATCAGGGTTTGTTGTCTGTTAACTTCTTAGTTCGAGTGACAGTTTGTCATTTAATGTTTATTGATAATATGGAATCATAAATGCAATATACAGTTTAATATAAAGAGTCCTTCATAAATTCTGATTTTTATAAACAGATTGCTTTACTAGAGGTGGCTCATTCAGGAATCAGCCCTCAATTGTCCCTAAAATATATCTACAACTCCATTATGGACGGTATAATATTACGTAAATGCTTATTGTTATTTTATTTTATTACTACTTACTGAAATGATAATGGATATTAAAAGAAAATTGAATAATACATTCAATTATACTTTTTTCCTGATTTTACGAAACCAAGATTATTGTCTTTTTTGCATTTGATGATATAACAAAATGAAAACAAAAAAACAATTTTGTATCGGTAAAAGTAACGTTGAGGGCACTGTCTGTAGGTAATAAGTAATAATAATTCATATATATTTTCAACTTAGTTTATCATAATTTATTGTGGTCGAATATAATACAAAGAGAAAAACAATATTTCATATCAGTAAAAGTATAATAAAGGGCATGGTTTTGAGATAATATTCATTTCGAATTTTGTAGTGATTTTCAACTTAGTAATTAACCAATACACAACTTCTTATGAAATTTGTAATTAGCAGTTGTGTGATTTGAGTGCTGGACTTACTATTGTTTTTCTTTGAGAGAGTTTTCTTTTTGGAAATGATTACTGATGACCTGGCCTGTAACTGATTTTGTTTGGACTGCTCTTTTGTACTGCACAACTGTTGGTGACCTTGCCTGTGGTAGAGGATTTTGTTTGAACTGTGTATTTCGATTGATGATTTCATGATGATGATGATGACGATGATGATTTCATGATGATGATGATAACCACGACTCCAATCAGGGAGGCAGTTGTGACAAGTTACCACATCGTGTAGTCGGGTAACAACAGAGCTGTGGTAGTGAGCCGCAAAAGACTGTTCGGCTTTGTGTGAACGACTGAGTTAGTGCCAACATAATATTATATAAACATACATATTTTGGTGTTGGTATGCCATTTAATTTTAAGATTTGTTAGGTGTTATTTCTTTGGTTTATTTGAATGATATTACGTTTTTTGGATATTTAGTGTTTAAGTTTATAACTAGTTTTAAGTGTGATTGTGGATTGTTTTGGGTTAAGCGTTTTAGTTTTAGGAAATATAGTATGAAGGTTATGTTTTGTTTTTGTGTCATTTTTGCCTAAGAGTCCAGTTGATAAAGTAAGGGGAAAGTTTGTGCTGAGGAGACATTTGTCATTTAGAGTGATTCAAGGGTGTGGGGGTTGTTATTACTTCATCCCGCCACAATGGTGAAGCCCAAGAAACAAATGTAGAAATTTAATGGATTAAATTACAATTCTCAAAAGATTAAAAAATGCTGCAATGAACACAAGAACATATTTAGGAGCAGACTGTCACAAGGACCATGTGCCGGTGGCAATAACACTGAGAATAAAACTAGATAATTTACTGACAAAGTAAGAGGAAGAACACTCAACCAAAACTCATAGTATCAGACATACTACTGACATAAAAAAAACAGTCAAACAGGTGTGAGATAATGATTAGAAAAGCACCACAGGAGGAGGAGGAAGAGCTAGACAGAAACTGGAGAATGCTACAAACCACTCTAAAATATCAACTAGTATCCAACAGGAAAGAAGACAACGCCAGAATGAGGTCACCGAAGACATACTTAATAGGAGCGAAGAAAGAAGTAATAAAGGAATAAATCCTCAAAGATATGAGGAACTAGACTCACGAATTAGACCAGAATGTAAAGCAGCAAAGGAAAAGTAGATCAATGAACAGTGTGGAGAAACAGATGAATTAGAAAGAAATCATATATATGAGATAATGCAAAAAAACTAGAGCAGTGATTGGAAGCAAGAGAAAAACAAGAGGCTATGTGATTAAAATAGTTTTATTTAATTGTTATTATTGCTAGCTAAGCTATAACCTAGTTGGAAATGCGTGATGCTATAAGCCAAAGAACTCCAGCAAGGAAAAAAGCCCAGCGAGGAAAGGAAACTGGGATATAAATGAAATACAAGAGAAGTAATATGAATCAAAATAAAATCGTTTAGGATCATTAACAACACTAAATTAGATCTGTTATATATAAAATATACAAACCTCCATTAAAAAGAAGAAGATAAACAAGATAGAAAAAACGTGCACCAGATTACCCTCAAGCAAGAGAACTCTAACCCAAAGACATTGGAACATTTTACTACCCAAGACTAGAGAACAGTGGTTTGATTTTGGAGTGTCCTTCTCATAGAAGAGCTGCTTACCATAGCTAAAGAATCTCTTCTACCCTTACTGAGAGGAGAGTAGGTCCTGAACGAGTATATTGCAGAAGTTAACCCTTGAGCAAAGAAGAATTGTTTGGTAATCTCAGCGTTGGCAAGTGTATGAGGACAGAGTACATTGGGGGAAAGAACAGGCCAGACTGTTCAGTGTATGTGTTGGCAGAGAGGGATCCAATGTAGTACTGTCTGGCCAGTCAAAGGATCCTTTAACTATCTAGCAATAGTAAAAAAGATGGGGTATTCATGAAAGAAATACAGGATGATCTCAAACGTAGTAAAAATACGTGAAGGATCTTTTTACGGATGATTTAAGTGATAGGCCTAGGTTGCACATACCAATGAATAGTCAAGAATTACTAGAGAAGGGAATAGTAGGTGTAATGAAAAAGTTAAAGAAAGTCAAAAGTCATGGTCATGAAGGGTAACAATAGAAATGCTACAGGCAAGTGGGGATTTTTTGATAAGAGAAATTGTAGAAATGGCGAATAAAATATATAATAGGATATATTCCAAAAGAGATGTAGAGATCTACCTTCATTCCTATCCCCAAGAAACCAAAAGCGGTAGGGTGCAGTTTACACAAGACCATCAACTTACTGAGTATAAAAAAAATAATACCACAAGTAGTATTAGATAGGATAAGAAGTAAAATAAAATCAAAGGTTGCATAAGAACAGTATGGACTTTCAGAAGGGAAAGGGAAAGGTACCAGAAATGCAATATATAACATATACATGTCAACAGAGAAGGAAATCGAGGTAGAAAATTATGTTTTTTATGTGACTATTGAGAGCCCTTTGATGAAGTTAGAAACTCCCAGCTTATAGAAATTTTATAGAGTTTAAATATAGACGGCAAGGACATTTGGCTCATTAGCAACTTTTATTGGATTCAGGAACCTTCAGTTAACATCGAGAATGATTTAACACTATGGATTAGAATAAAATGACAAGTAAGACAAGGATCCTCTTACAATGATGATACTCCTATCCACTCCTTCACCAGTTAAAAAGGAATGTTGTATCAGTGAGGTAGCTGTACTCTGGAAGTATTCCTTTGATGTTGCTGCAAACCCTTTTTATCCGGACTTCCATCATAGGCCTTTGGTGTATAATTCTTCATTTTTGGGAAAAGTTTAGAATAAGTCTATAGCAATATTTTAGGTTTGAGAATACTGCAGTGTTGCATGAGTTGAATATAATAAACAATTAAACGAATTCATAAATTCTCCGCCGATTTACAATTGCAGTAGTCTACCCCACCCTCGAACTTCCATCCTCGCTTCGGTGTTTGAGAGTAGAATGCTACTTTCACATACCCACATTTTTAACCAATATCTAGTTTTATTCATTCAACGTTTCTAGTAGATTCTGGTATGCAAAGAAGGTTTATAACATCACGTTTTTCTTATGCTTAGAGTAATTTATCCCAATTTTTGTTGATATATGTGAAAAGTTACAAATTTATGAAACGAGCACACGAAAACAATCTTCCGTTGTTGACTTCGGTGGGTGTTGTTATTAAATTTAGACATACCATCACAATACTTTATAATATAAAGATTGACCCTATATCATGATTGAATATTTTATGAAGGGAAAATAGCAAAAATTAAAACTTATAACACAAGTATTCTACTAACAGTTAACTTTTAATTAACATGTTACAAGTGCTTAATATGGCTGCCCCTTGCAACACTAACAACAGCAATATGATATGAGGATTTTTATTTCATATATTACAAATGCTCATTTCGCAGCACGAACAACATCAATAAGATATGAGAATTCTTCCTAAACGTGTTGAAGCACACCGCGATCAATTTATTTGACCGTTGTTGTTATTCGATGTCTTATGGCTGAACAAAGACTTTATCTTTTACAAACCACCAGAGAAAATAATAAAAAATTGTAAGGTCAGGAGATCTAGGAGGCCAAATACAAAGAATAATGTCTTGGGCCCCTATCCGACCAATCCTTCGCTAAGTCACTTTTGCATTTGAAAATGCTTTGAGTAATAAACTCTAGTGGAGAGGAGCTCTATCTTGTTGAAAACTGAATCCATTGGAATTAGCTTCCAATAATGGGAAGAGCCAGTGTCGTTACCTTTTCTTTTATATATATATATATATATATATATATATATATATATATATATATATATATATATATATATGTATATATATATGTATATATATATATATATATATATATATATATATATATATATATATATATATAAATTATATACATATATATATAAATATATATATATATATGTATATATATATATATATATATATATATATATGTTCGTGTATTTATGTGTATTTATATATACACACATATATATATATATATATATATATATATATATATATATATATATATATATATATATATATGTATATATATATATATATATATATATATATATATATATATATATATATGTATGTATGTATATATATGTACATATAAATATATATATATATATATATATATATATATATATATATATATATGTGTGTGTGTATATATATATATATATATATATATATATATATATGTGTGTGTGTATATTTTGTTAGGCAGGGACCCAGTGGGAGGCCAAGTTCTTTAAGTTTTCTTCACAGCTAGAGCTAGCAATTATATATAACAGTAATATTAAAGGAGTGAGTAATCATAATACACTGCAAGAGTCATATTAAATATTTATTCAAAAACAAAAAACACAAAAATCACTTTAAATGTGATGATATCAAACCACAAGTGGATTACATCAAACGCATATAGGACCCATTCATCAACAATGACACAGAAAGGCAAGACAACAGTAAAAGGAAAGAATAGTCTCGCAAACTACCATTCACCCAACACTTACACAATTACATTAACAGAGATAGAACAGAGCAAGAAATTCGCGGAACCTTAACTCTACCGCTCTTTATACAAATCTCTGCAAAGCTTCCCATCACCACAATACACATAAATCACAATAACAGTTAACCTACGTTTACACAAAGTTAAAAACTCCTGATATGCGCTTTCACAAAAAGACAATAAAGTCTGAGGACCAATCGTGGGAGAGACCTTGCTTACAATAACCGTGTAGTGCGACACAAACAGTCGTGAAAAATCACTAATGGCGCTGGGCTCAACTCCTTCCGAGATGAATGGGGGCAAACCAAAATTGCTACCCTTACCATACGGCAGAGTTGTCTCAGCCTTCCTTAGTTTAGTAGCGATGGATTCTGGCCCGTGGAGAGTCCTTCTCTCCACTGATAGCACTCACATAATTACCACAAACCCTCGCCATGTACAGGAGAAAGTAAGAGCATTCATCTGCTGCTAAGCTGCTCCTCCAAAAGGGGCGATCAAATTCTCCACTGCTTCCTTCACTGGAGACACTGGATTACTCCCACTAGTAGTCTCCAGCAGTTGAAGAGCCAGCCCACGGTGATTCCTTGAAGTTTGAAGATGGCAGCTTATTCCCTCACTCCCATTTACCTCCAAAAATGGTCTCTCGTCACTTCGCCCTACACTCCCCCACGGACAACATGGAAAACAAAACAAAATACTCCCTGGGTGACGTACCAATCTTAGAGCCTAACACATCAACAACTAGATGGCGATGAAAAAAAAATTAAATTAAAGTGACTTTAGGTGACACTCAAAATATTACTTTACCAATTATGAGAATTCAACCAAAAACCCCGAGAAAGTTCGTTACATTTCCCCCCTTAAATAAAAATTATTATGGATTAAAAATTGATAGATAAAGCAACCCCTATTTAGTTAATCAAAACTAGCTAGTTACTTTACCCTTCCAAATATAATCCGAACACTAATAATTTTAATACTACAACTAGTGTGTCATCCTAACTACAAAAAAAAAAAAAAAAAAAAAAAAACAATTTCCTGAAATGAGAAAAATTTCATTATCACAGGAAATTAGCGGGATTGGGCATCTGAAACGACATTCTCTTTTCCAGAGATGTGCTTAATATCCAGACTCCATTCCTGCAGCAATGGGCTCCACCTACACAACTTCTAATTGCGACTCTTAAACTTTTTCAAAAAGATTAAAGGATTATGATCAGTCCAGACTTCAGTCGGTGTTCTGCAGCTGGGAAGATAATCCTCAAAATATTCAAAAGCGTGAATCAGGCCCAAGGTCTCTTTCTCTATGGTGGAATAATTCTGCTGTGGCTTAGTTAATTTCTTTGAGAAGAAACCCACTGGATGTTTTATCTAGTCCTCCACCTGCGACAAGACAGCTCCAACACCTACATGACTAGCATCTATTACCAACTTAAATGGTACCTGAAAATTGAGGGCTTTCAAAATTGGATTAGTTAATAAGGTCGATTTTAACTTATCAAATGATTCTTGACATGCGCTCGATCACTGGAATTCCACCCCTTTCTGCAACAAATTAGTCAAAGGATTAGCTCTTTGGGAAAAATTTATTGTAAATTTTCTATAGTAGCCTATCATTCCCAAAAACCTGCGAGTGGCTTTCTTGTTATCTGGCACCTGAAAATTTACAATTGCCTCTACATTTGCAGACTTTGGTAGTATTTTACCCTGACCTACTTCATGTCCCAAGTAAACTACCTTCTCCTTTACTATGTCACACTTTGCCAAATTAATCACTAACCCTGTTTGTTTGAGCTTAACAAATAGTTTCTACATCCTCTTTTAGTGTGTAGCCTAATCATAGCTATATACTATGATTTCATCAACATAGACCACTACTCCTTACAGTCTACCCACAATCTTATTCATCAAACGCTGGAAAATAGCAGAGGTGTTTTTCATGCCAAAAGGCATAACTTTACAGACATATAACCCTTCATGAGTTACAAATGGGGATACCTCCCGGGCCCGCTTAGTCAATGAAACTTGCCAATACCCTTTTAACAAATCAAACTTACTAATATACTGAGCATTCCCTATGTCATTAATACAGTCCTTTACTCAAGGAAGAGAAAAGCTGTCAGCCTCAGGGACTGCATTAATTCTCCTGTAATCAAAGCATATCTGGTACTAACCTCCCTCCTTCTTCACCAAGACTACAGGAGAAGACCATGGACTATTACTGTCTTCAATTAAATTGTGCTCCAACCTATACTCTACTTCCTTATCAATAAACTTCCTTTTTTATTGGATTGGTCCTATAGGGAGCTTGCTTGATGGGCTTAGCATTCCCAACTTCCACATCATGAATCAATATATTGGTAAGCCCTGAAGAATCCTGAAATAATTGTGGAAAAGATTCACATAAATTCACCACAGACTCCCTCTGATCCTTTCTATGTTTAGCAAATTCCCCGACAAATGACTTAGCATATCCTGTTTATTCCTGGGCCATGGGATATCAATGCTAAGATCTACAACTTTAGGCTTCACCCTATTGAGTAATGAGATGGGTTCCTTACTCTCACGCTCAACAAAAGGTTTCAACATATTTGCATGGCATAGTTAATACTTACGTTGCCTGTCTGGTGTTTCTATCTGATAGTTAAGACTACTGACTACCTTTGAAACCTTCCATAGACCTGAAAACTTTGCCGTTAGGGTATTTCCTGGAATTGGCAGCAGAGCAAGTACCCTATCCCCAACCTGAAATTCCCTAACTCTTGTGTTTACGTCGTACTTTTCCTTCATCTTCCCCTGACCAATTACTAGATTATTCTTAGCAAACTCCCATGCCTTAGTTAACTTACTCATGGACTCTCGAGAATTCTATCAAGCTTACGTTAGGGTGACTTCCCTCCCAACTCTCTCTCGTCACATCCAAGGGACCCCTTTCCTTGTGACCAAAAACTAATTCAAAGGGGGTAAAACCCATTACATCACTTGGTACGGACCTAAAAGCAAAAAGTAAATACGGGAGAACTTTATCCCATCCTCCCGGATTTATCCCACAATATTTTTTTAACATTGATTTCAGTGCCTGATGGAATCGCTCAATCTGTCCCTAGCTTTCTGGATGGTAAGGCGATGACCTGATGTGTTGGACCTTCAACTCCTGTAAACTTTTACAAAAATCTTTGCTTGTAAAATTAGTCCTGCAAATAGGTTGAATTGTCTTGGGCAAACCAAACCTGGAAAAGAAATTTCTCAATGCATTTATGACCTGCTTACTCTTAAAACTCCTCAAGGGCACTGCTTCTGGGTACGTAGACATTCGATCCATTATAATCAGTATGTATTGATTACCACTGCTGGTTTTAGGCAATGGACCTACAATGTCAATCAAAATTTCCTGAAAAGGTTTCCCCACTGCTGGAATAGGTTTTAAAGGTGCGTTATGGATTAACAGTTTAGGTTTACCAACCAGTTGGCAAGTTTTACAAGAATTAACAAACCTTTTGACCTCAGATCTCATCTTTGGCCATTAAAAGTGTTCAGCAATTTTCCGAAAAGTCTTTCCAATTCCAAAGTGACCTGCGAACACATCCTTGTGTCCCAACCATAAAATCTTGTCCCTATATTCATGGGGCACTACCACCTGTTTCCTTACCTCCCAATCATCAGACGAAACTACAGTTGACCTACTCACCCTCAGTAGGATGCCGTCTTCCCACAGATTCAGAGGTCTACTCAAATCAGAGTCTACCTCCACTCCTAATTCTTCAAACTCCTCCTTCTGAGCTAACCTAAGTGATTCCAAATCCCACTCTACTGAGCTATCACACTTAGAGACTAGACTAGGACTCGCAGAAGCACTTAACCCAGAAACCCCTCTCTCTGACAGCTCCTCTAGACTATCCAAGCCTAACCTTTCATCCTCTATCCCAGATGAATGCACTGCTGAGCGAGTTACAACGATTACCAGTTCAATTTCACTAACGGGGTCAGCATACCTGCATTGTACAACCGGGCAATCTCATACTGTACCTGCCTCTATATCATTAGCCAACACAATATCAGCATTGCTTATGAGTATACATCCACCATTGCCAACTTCATAGATCCATTAATCCACCTTAAGTCTACCCAAAACTCACCCAGAGGACACGCTACTACCGTACTAGGAAATCCACCTAATACTACATACTCTGGGTCCTCCTCTCCAAAGTCCCAGAGCAATGAGGACTGTAAGATTACCGACTGGGCCGCGCCAGTGTCCCGTATTATTTTCACCTGCCTTCCAGACCCTGACCGGTCTTTAGCGAAAACCTCGTCACCTGCGATGTACTTACTGAAGTAACTACCTACCTGGGACCTGATCCCAGCAACCTTACCAATCAAGCCTACCGGCTTTGACTTACCCTGCCCTTTCCAGGCAGTACAATCAGCCTTGATATGGCCCTTTTTCCTGCAAAAAAAAAAAACCAAATGATTTCACTTTCACCCCTACTCGGTGTTGACTTTGCCTTCTTTGGAGAACTCCCTCTATCCAACTTACCAGACATAACCGCTGCTTTCTCGCCCTTCTTACCTTTATCCCATTTATCAAGTCTCTCTGAAAAACGATGTACTGACTCATATGATAAAGTATATTCGTCCGCAGCAACCGCTACTGCTTCTATAGTTTCCAATTTCAAGTCTTCCAAATGTACTTTAAGTTCCATCCCAATGTGATTCTTAAATTCCTCAATTAATATTAGTTCCTTTAAACTTTCAAAATCATTAATCTCTTTTGCTTTTAATTAATCTAACAACCCATTTACCTTCTCTCTAGCAAATTCAACAAATGTGCAGTTATACTGTTTACGCAAATTACGAAAGCGTTGATGGTACGCGTCCGGTACCAGTTCATAAGCCTTCAATATTATCCCTTTGACCTGTTCGTACTCCGCACTAGTCTCTTCACTTAGCGCTTCATAAACCTTCTGTGCCTTACCGATCAATCAGCATTGAATTAAGGTAGTCCACATTGATTCCAGCCAACTCAGTTTTCTCGCTAATTTTTCGAATGCAGAAAAAAAATTTTGAGACATCGGATTCATTAAATATCGGTACCAGCTTAATCGCTAAATCTATCTTCCACTTCTGGTCACTTCAGCCGAAGTACCTGTAATTCATGTTCCATTCTCCTAATTTCTAATTCTTTTTCCTGATATAAGCTAACCTTCTCCTGTTCTCTCTTGTGCTCTAATCTAGCCCTCTCCTGTTCTACTCTAAGATCTTCCCGTTCCCTCTCATGAAGCCTCTCTCTTTCCCTATTAGCTACTTCAGTCTTACCTATTTCTAACTGTAACTTTAACTTTTCCATTTCTAATCTTTGTAAAGCTATCTTATCTTTAACTGACTCTGGTTCAGCTAAACTAAGTCCTGCTATTTTACCTTGCATAGCCTTCATTACTTGAAGCAACAAACTCTCTTTCTTCACACCTACGACAATAGTCAACCCAAGATATTCACCAATTATCATTAAATGGCTCTCAGTGAGATCACCTATCTTCTCCTCCCAATCAGGACAATGGAAAAACTCCGATACATTAAACCCAGCTACTTCCTCTGTATCAATCATTTTGTCAAAGAAATATTATAACTAGCGAGACTGATAATTACCACCTCCTTCACTATTTGTTTACATACAATTATATACGCTCTGGGGATCCTGAAAATACTATTTTACAGAAGCCTGGCAAGGTCGCCAAATGTTACGCACGGACCCAGCGTGGGGCCAAGTTCTTTATGTTTTCTTCACAGCCAGAACTAGCAATTATATGTAACACTGATATTAAATGAGTGGGTAATCATAAAACACTGCAAGATTCATATTGAATATTTATTTACAAACAAATAACACAAAAATCACTTTAAATGTGAAGATATTAAACCACAAGCGCATTAGACCAAACATATGTAGGACCCATTAATCAACAACGACACAGAAAGGCAAGACAACAGTAAAAGGAAAGAATAACCTCGCAAACTACCATTCACCCGACACTTACACAATTACATTAACGGAGATAGAACAGAGCAAGAAAGTCGCGGAACCTTAACTCAACCCCTCTTTATACAAATCTATGGGAAGCTTCCCATCCCCACAATACACATAAATCACAATAACAGTTAACCTATGGTTACACAAAAATAAAAACTCCTGATGTGGACTTTCACAAAAAGATGAAAAAAGTCTGAGGACCAATCGTGAGCAAGACCTGGCTTACGCTAACCGTGTAGCGCGACACAAACAACGGTGAAAAATCATTAACAGCGCCGCCCTCTACTCCTTCCGAGATGAATGGGGGCAAACCAAAATCGCTACCCTTACCATACGGCAGAGTTGTCTCAGCCTTCCTGAATTTAATAGCTATGGATTCTGGCCCATGGGGAGTCCTGCTCTCCGCTGATAGCAATCACACAATTACCGCAAACCCTCACCATGTACATGAGAAAGTGGGAGCATTCAACTGTTGTTAAGCTGCTCCTCCAAGGAGGGCGATCAAATCCTCCACCGCCTCCTTCACTGGAGACACTGGATTACTCCCACTAGTAGTCTCCAGCAGTTGAAGAGCCAGCCAACGGTGAGTTCTTGAAGATTAAAAATGGCAGCTTATTCCCTCACTCACATTTACCTCCAAAAAAGGTCCCTCGTCACTTTGTCCCAAACTCCCCCATAGACAATTTGGAAAATAAAACAAAGCACTCTATGGGTCATGTACCAATCTTAGAGCCTAAAACATCAACCACTAGATGGCGATGAAAAGAAAATCAAATTAAAGTGACTTTAGGTGACACTCAAAATATTACTTTACCAATTGTGAGAATTCAAACAAAAATCCCGAGAAAGTTCGTTACAATATATATATATATATATATATATATATATATATATGTATATATACATATATATATATATATACATATATATATATATATATATATATATATATATATATATATTTATATATATATGTATATATATATATATGTATATATATATATATAATTTATATATATATATATATATATATATATATAAATATATATATACATATATGTATATATATATATATATATATATATATATATATATATATATATGTATATATATATATATACATATATATATATATATATATATATATATTTATATATATATATATATATATATATATATATATATATATATCTGTATATATGTACATATATATATATGTACTGTATATATAATATATATATATATATATATATATATATGCATATATACATATATATATGTGTATATATATACATATATATACATATATATATATATATGTATATATACATATACATATATATATATATATATATATATATATATATATATATATATATATATATATATATATATATATATATATATATATATACGCAATATATATATATATATATATATATATATATATATATATATATATATATATACATACATATATGTATATATATATATATATATATATATATATATATATATATATATATATATATATAAGTTCGAAAATATATTTTAGGTTTTGTTAAAAGAGAAATCATAGGTGTATATATCTGAATATTCATTACAAGACTGAATTTATTCAAATGTGTTAAGAGGCATAATGGAAATGTCACATAAACCCAACTTTCAGTATTTGAAAAATAACTCCTTCCTGAGCATTAAGTTCGCTTTATCGAAAGGTACTGGATTATTCATATGTCAATGAATACCACAATCACTTTTCGAACATGAGGCCAGAAAGTCGTTTTTCCTCTTCACCTTTGTCGCATACAGTTGGAAGCTATATCTGTTCTCAATACGGAAATCTTAAAAATAAGATTTCATCTTCAAAGAAGAGGGTTTGGAGTTTTGTTTTCTGAACTATTTTATCGGTTCTGTAGAGCACTAAGTCTTGTGTTTAAAAGACACTTGTTTTCAGATGTGTAAAGATGATGGTTTTTGTAATCAAATAGAAAATTGACATTTGACCATTTTCAGATGGCACACGAGGAACGGGGCACTAATGAATTACCTCGTTAAACTTCGAAGTCACTTGACTTTTACATCTGGCAGAAATAGGAACTTGTTCCTATAGTTTTCATCTTTTCAGAAGACAGGCTATGTGGTGTCAAATAAGTAAGGGTGTCTCTCTGCCCAGATTTAAATATTCAAATCCATATTCTATTTGGACAGCGAAGTTTACGAGGCCGTTTAGTAAGACTGCCAAGACATACCTTGGGTCATACTGAACATGTTATCCGTAAGTGGCATGTTATTTCAATTGTGGTAATATGAATGCAGTTCCAAAGACTCCTTAGTAACTATTAACCTTAATATATCCTTTAACCATTTTATTAATACTCATCTGAAATAATGAAATTCCATTTTGTATAAATGGGGAGGCAGAAAATGTTGGTTTTTGTGCTTCTCGAAAAAAGAAATTTGGTTATATTCTCGTTTAACTGACTTACAGTCAAATGATAAAATATATTTTGATTATAAATCCTTATTTGGGAAATAGAATAAGTAAACGACCTGAAAGCTTCTGAAGCTCAGACTCTTATTTAAGATCATTAAGTGAGTCATGATCATTTTCTCATGGGAATAGCATATAGCAATAGCCACGTTTCCAGCAAGGTAATCCTCGGGTTTTCAAGAGACTCCTTTTTAATGATCATATCCAAACTTAATCTGTAATAATAATTTACAAGAAATCCTTACATTAATCTAACTTTATCTTATATCCTTGTATATATATCTTTATTCCATTATATCATTTATTGACTCTTTTTTTCGTTGGTTATTATTTCTATTCTTATATTCACCACTTACTTCAACGTTCGTTTCTTCATCCGTCTGTCGGTCTCATCATACATTGCTTCATACTACACAATTTTCTTAAGGGATATGTGTTGTTGCCTGTTTTGTTGCTCTCTCTCTCTCTCTCTCTCTCTCTCTCTCTCTCTCTCTCTCTCTCTCTCTCTCTCTCTCTCTCTCTCTCTCTCTCTCTATCTTCTTGTTTGCTCATGTCTGACCGAGCTAGCAGGTCTGAGAAATAATTGCAGGAAAGCAACATCGTTTGTCTTTTCAGTCTGACATTTATTGGATAACCAAGAAACTTTCGAACATTCATTTCACAAAATATCATTTTCTATGTTTTACTTTTTCAGCTTAAAACCTGATTTCTTTTTTTTTAGAATTCTCTATACTATCATTTCCATAACTTTTTATTTTTCTTTATTTCTTTGTAAAAAAAATAAGATTTTTTGCTAAATTGTATTTGTCCGTATTACTCGTGCAACTTGATTTATTATTATTATTATTATTATTATTATTATTATTATTATTATTATTATTATTATTATTATTATTATTATTATTATTATTATCTTAACTACAACCTTAGTTGGAGAACCCAGATGCTTTATTTCCAAGGACTCCAACAGGGATGAATGGGCCAGTGAGGGAGGAAATAAGAAGATGTATAATAATATATTTAAATAACAGTAGCATTAATAAAATATTTTCAATATATAACTACTGTCTAAACATTTCAAAAACTAAAGGAAGAGAAATAAGATAAAATAGCAGGATCGAGTGTCCTCTCAAGCAAGAGAACTCTATCCCAATACAGAGGAAGACCATGGTACAAAGGATATGACACTACCAAAGCTGAAGAACAATGATGGGATTTTGAAGTGTCCTTCTCCTAGAAGAGCTCCTTACCATAGCTAAAGAGTCTCTTCAATACTAACGAATTGGAATGTAGTCACTGAATAATTAGAGTATAGTAGTTACTCCCATAAGAGAATTGCTACATATTGCGCAGCAAACAAATCGTGTCGACACGACATTAGTTACAGATGGCTATAAATTGTTGGAACCCAGATTCATGTCTACTTTGGGCTCCAGAGCCTTTAAATATGCAGCCCAGAGCCTATATAATAAGCTACCACGAAACATTCGAATGATTGAAGACATTACGGCTTTCAAGAGGAAACTGAAGACTTTCTTATTTCATGAGTTTTTTGACAGTGAGGATTTAACAGTATATGAACAATATGTGACTTGAAAAGATAAATACTGTGAACGAAAAAAGGTAAAATGACAGTGGAGATCCTGTAGAGAGTGGAGTTCCCCTGCTGTTTGGGACCAGAAAAGCAGTCATCAAACACTCCTGGTTCCCAGTCATCAGGTTTTGCTTCTTCATGCCACATTCTACAAAATGAATCTCTAAGTATTCTAGTATCTTTTAAAAACAAAATTGAAAATATACCCAGGTCATTTGTAAATACTCAACATCTGATTTATGATACCCAAGGCACACAGACAGAATTAAAACGATTTAACAACGTAACACAAGATGACATCACCAGAATTATCAAGAGAGCAAAGAAAACCAACTGCGCGATCGATCCTATGCCAATATCTGAAGTAATTGGAGAGAGAGACTTTTCTAGTCTAGCTGAAATAATAATGAGAATAGAAAATGCAAGCATTGATGAATGTATGTTTCCTAAATCTGAGAAAATGGCTATAGTCACATCAGTTCTGAAAAATGCACTGGACTATCAGGAATTAAGCTCATATAGACCAAATTCAAATCTATCCTTTGTCTCAGAAGTGCTTGAATAAGTAATTCTTGAACAACTAGGCAGCCACTTAGAAGAAATACAAGCTTTACCTGACAACCAATCTGCTTACAGAAAACTATACTCTATGGAGACAGCCATCTGCTCTGTTGTAAATGATATGCTAGAAATGATGGATGAAAATAAATGTGGTATTTTAATATTGCTCGATCTCAGTGCTGCTTTTGATAGTCGTGCATGAACTGCTACTAAATGATATACGTCCTATCGGCGTTGAAGATCAAGCTTTCGAATACCTAAAAGACTACTTGGTTGGTAGAAATTACTGTGTACAAATTGGAAACTCTTATTCATCATATGACCCTTTAAACAGAGGGGTACCCCTGGGGAGTGTATTTGGCCTAATCTTATTCTACATCTATACTATTGGTCTATCGAAAATGCTACAAAGGCATGGCGTGAAGTTTAAACTATTTGCAGATGACACAATTTTACTTCATAAATGATATACATGACACGACTGAAACTCTAAACCAAATCCTTGATAGTGTTAGAGAATGGATGACATTTAAACAACTAAAATTAAATGAGAACAATCTGAATTCAGGGTGGTGGGTAAGAAAAACAGCGTGAAAAACTTAGAGGATATTCAAAATGAGCATAAATAATGACTCGGTGCCGTTATCTAGTAAGGTTCGAGATCTAGGTGTATTTCTTGACTGTAACTTGTCTCTAAATGCCTAAATAAATAATGTAATAAAAACTGTTGGCTATCATCTAAGAAATATTGCGTCTATAAAAAACTACCTGGACGAAAATTCTATGAAGAAACTGGCTGCCAATTAAAGCGAGAATTGAATTTAAAATATGTACAATAACCCACCAAGTTATCAGAACTGTGCATCCAAAATACCTAAGAGAATTGCTACATATTGCGCAGCCAACAAATTGTTCGACACGAGAATAGTTACTGATGGCTTCAAATTGCTGGAACCTAGATTTATATCCACTTTGGGCTCCAGAGCCCTTAGATATGCGGCCCCGAGACTATATAATAAGCTCCCATGAAACATTCGAATGATTGAAGACCTAAAGGCTTTCAAGAGGAAACTGAAGACTTTCTTATTTCATGAGTCTTCTGACAGTGATGATTTAACCGTAAATTAACAATTCGTGATTTGAAAAGATAAATACTGTGAACGAACGTGGTAAAACGACAGTGAAGGTCCTGTAGAGAGTGAGGTTCCCCTGCTGTATGGGACCGGAAAAGTAGCCATCAAGGTAAGTAAAAAGTAAAAGTCACTTCATTTTCAGTCAGCATCACTCATCAGTTATTGCATCATATCAAGGGGCTTTCCATCGCCTGAGTTTTTTTATGAGAGCTTCGACCTCAAGCACACTGAATTCCTTCATGGGCACATCAAGGTTTTCATCAGCTTCCGGGATATCAATCAATAAGTTTATTGTATCTAATTATTTCGTGTTATGCCTTGATTATTAGTGCATTTACTAATGCAATGATTATCCGTTTAATTGCATATCAAAATCACACATGTATTCATACAATTTAAAGTAAGATCTTCAACTAAGGTAGATACAAAATATGCAATATGTATTTGTCCATTTTATTATTTATAGGGTAAACATTTGTTAAATAACACTCCCTTATATGACCATTAAAATAAGCACTCTCCGATATGATTAGAATAAAGCAGATTTTTTATTTTTTTATTTTTTTTTTTTAGTAATTGATCATATCTGAAGAAAAGGGCTATCTTTTTGCTCATCACTTACTTCATCAATATCACTTTTTTGTGCTAATTGAAGAAAGAAAGAAATGATTGTATTCATACATAAAACATTGAAGGGATCATGAAGCTGATAGCTTTTGTCCTCCGTCAAGGCATTGACGGGGTGAACGAAAGGAAGCAACGATTTCCGTCTCCTAAAATGTAATTTCTGGGTACAGTCATTCACAAGATAAGAGTGATTGGTAAGACAGTAGTAAGCTTGCGAAAAAATATTTATGATGAACAAAAATTAACAATGAGAAAACGACGCTTCCATCTTATTCAAAACCCTTTGTGAAGCGAAACCTTCATTAATTTAGAGGACATTTGATTGAATATAAACTTAAAGCTTGCTGATGAATGACTACATTTAAGGGGATCGTCCGCCAATAAAGCCAAAATCGGCATATATTGGATTTTCATAATTTTACCATAAGTTATTTTTATTATTACTCTGGTGATCCTGTATAGATTTTATGGAAATCGGATCAAAAATATAGATTTTTTTATCAAGAGATGATAAGGATTCACGAATATCAGTACTCTTGCCAAACAATGCTGTGAGGAGATTGCTTCTTTCATATCCAAAATTGTGTTCTAGAGTGGTTGTTTCGGCAACAAATATGACACGATGTAATAAAAAAAAAACTTTACTTTTGGGCATTTCTTCCAAAGTCGACTATGTATTGACTCATTTGGGTTCTGTGTCCACCCTGGTAAGCATCTTTGTAGTAGATCAGGAGAGGACATGTCAGCGAATATATGACGTATGTGGGTACGTAAGTCCAAAGGTATTTTCCACAGCTAATGTTTTCTTTTTTCATGAGATGGTGTATTTTCTCCACAAGCCTTAGCTTTATTAAAAAAACACCAGGAATTCGCACCAACAGGACAGAAGTTATGATTAGGATTTTCGTCAGTTGAAAATTAGTGAAAATACGTAGCCTAAATTGCTTTTTTCATGCTTTCAACTGTTGCATTTTTGTTACTTCACAATGCTTTTCCATAACAACACTGAATATATTCAATAAGCTTTTGTGTTAGCATGTTTTTTTCCTGAAAGAAAACTATTTTTTTCTAAGTTTTCCAGTCTTTGTCTGAGTTATTTCACTCACGTTTTTTTTTTTTTTTTTTATTTTCATCAATCGATATCCCATCCTTTTCTCAGCATGGTTTATGCACTCTTCCATTACCACTTTCATATTTCTATAAGGACCATTTTTATTATCATAGCACAAATAGCATTATAAGCATTCAAGTCCCTGTCACCTACTAACATTGCATAACGAAAACCAATTGCCTCAGATCGAGACCACATCCTTATTGCCTCTTCTGCTTCCATACTTCCAGATTTGCCTTCAAAGTTTTTTGTACATTTATGACGTTTTTCAATATTTTTAAAACATTTATAACAATAATTACTTAGCACTTCAAAATCAAAATTTAGGAATGATAAATACCACTGCAGTTCACTTGTAAGATAAGTAAGAAGAAAATAATAGACCACACCATGAGCGCAAGGCACTACACTTCCTTTCATTATGGGTTTGTAGTAAACAAGACAATGAGTAATTGTTGAGTTTTGTGTTGGGCGATTAATGAACAGAGCTGCCAAACGTGCGATTATAGTAAAATATCTCTCGATATTCTACAAAAATAATACACTCATCATAGGTTACCGTGAGTTCAAGAACATGATGACACCTTACTATGAAAGCCAGTGGAGTACCATATACCTCTAGCACAAAAAAAAAGAAAAAAAAGAAAAAACAAACAAAAAAACAAACAAGGCAATAACTTGGTTATTTATGGGAGTATTAGTACGATACTTTCTCATGTGATTCTTTTGTTGTAGTGCAGTTTACTGACAACAGATAACGATTTTTGATATCCCAAAGTATGTCCATGAAAATTAACGGCGGACGATCCCCTTACATAAACTTTTATTCATAAGATGTTTCGGGAAATTATACTAGCATTCAATTTATATGCTTTATTTTATAGGACCTTAAAGTAAGTGTTAATGTTAAGATTAAAGCATTGCAGTGAATTGTAAATCTAAATTGTTGTATTCTAGACAAGCTTATCTGGGAATTTCTTGTTATTTTACGACACTTGTAGCTTGGCTTATTACATGATATAGTTCCCCATTAAATTTCTCAAGTCTTATAGGATCAGGGGCTCGTGTATTTGTGGAGACATTGTTTGTAACGCCTGTGGTGCTTCAGCAAATTTACTTTTTTCTACAACGTTACTGATTTTTAGAAAAAAAAAAAACCATGAAAATCCGATACCCTCAGAAACTCTGTTCCTATCTATCATCTTCTACATATAAACTTTGTTCTGGGAACTCTTTTGAATTTTGTAGCAGAACACATAATCTCCACACTTGTAAACCTCTATTACTCTAAGAAATCATGTAAATTGTTTCTAATATGAGTGATCGCTACAGAGTTATTGCACAAAAGTGTGCTTACACTCCGTGAAACCCAGTAGCTTCGTCTTACAGCTCAAACGAAAGTGTTACGAGATGTTGGTGAAAGGAAGAACGTATGTTGAGATACAGGCTTAAATCAGCATGTATTCCAAGAGATGATTCAGTGACCTAGATCTTTTTTTTTTTCTTTTTTTTTCTTTTTTTTGACTATCTTAAAAACCTTTAGCAAGCAGTTCTCGTCCTTAAGTGTATTTAAAGTAAAAGACTACAAGAAATAAAAAATGAAGTGGAGGACTTTTTTTTATGGTGAATTATCAGGAACGAATATACCTTTTTAAAAATCCTAACCTAACATTTAATAGCGAATACTATAAGTATCTTAATCACCTGTATTAAAAACCTTTCGCTCATGCAAGTCACTAATATTTATAAAAGCAGTTTAACAGGTTCGATGATTTTGCAGCCTTTATCAGTATATTTTTCCAGGATACTTCTTAGCTCACAGGACATTTCCCTTTTTTCCCTCTCTCTATATATAAAATAGTTAGCCTAAGATAGCCTTTCTACAATCAACAGGACAAAATGATTATTTTGATAGAGACATATCAATACTTCCGTCGTATTAGGAATGAAGATACATACCATATGTTTGAAAAAGAAAATGATTTCTTCTTTGTATGATGCAAGTAAATTTATCTTTCTCTTAGTAGCAAAATAAAGTTAACGTTATTTACCCTTTCCCAGAAGGGATATCATATATAACAAACCATAATTCCCCAACATGTTTATGAATTTCTTTAACGAACGGCCCTAATTACTTAGACACGAGGCAGACTAAAACCTACTCGTATCTTTGGAAGTATTGCAAGAGAGAAAAAATTTCGAAGCAGAATGTTGGGCGGGCGGGTATACAAGGGTAGATTTAGAAGCCCTGATGTGGCTAAATTTATGGTTAGACGACCCCGATTTATTTGCATAATGGGATCTCGTTTCAGACAAGGTAATCATATTTCTTGTTGTTGCATAAGTTTATTCTGACTAGTAAACTAACATATGTAGACATACTATCCATATTTATGGAATGAGAGAGAGAGAGAGAGAGAGAGAGAGAGAGAGGGGGGTGTCTTATATGATATTAAGGAAATATACTGCTGTTATATCATGCGTCCTTCTGAGAAACTCAGAAATGGAAAGGGAAAATTTAAAAATAAATCCGAAAAAGGTAGACTTCTCTCTCTCTCTCTCTCTCTCTCTCTCTCTCTCTCTCTCTCTCTCTCTCTCTCTCTCTCTCTCTCTCTCTCTCTCTCTCTCTCTCTGTATATATATATATATATATATATATATATATATATATATATATATATATATATATACATGTATATAAATATATATATATATATATATATATATATATATATATATATATATATATATATATATATATATGTATGGATATTAAGGGTATTATGCGTCCAGGATTAGAATTCACACTATTATTATTATTATTATTATTATTATTATTATTATTATTATTATTATTATTATTTTTTATGATTATCTTTTCAGGTAAGATAAAACCCATGTTTTAAGCCCTAGGGTCCAGCAGGGAAAAACACCTCAGTAAGGTAAGGGTAACAAGAAATAAATAAAGTATATGAAAAGTAATGAATGATTAGAATACAATATTAAGAACAGTAACAATATTGAAACTGATTATTTATGTATAACTTATAAAAAAGACTTGAGTCAGCTTGTTTAGAATACTGTGTAGTAATGAACCTTCTTGATGGAGAAGGACTGCAAAATAACTATTACAAATAGGATGGTTCTCTCCGTGAAGATGTTAATGTAAAGGATGGGTAGAATTATGGGAAATCTTATTATGGTACATGAATAACGACCCAATTGCACCATGGTACTGGAGATTAATTTCTTGATTGGGAATAAGAAGTTTAATAGAAGATGAGAATCCACTCCCGCAGACCATACTTGAGAACAATACACGAAAGAAGGATTGATTATAAAAATTAAAACACTTTTGTATCAATAAATTGATCAGTGAAATGCTTACAAGACTATCTCAATAAGTTATTATTATTTTTTTTTTTTTTTTTTTTTTTTTTTTTGCAATTAAGATAGACACAGACTTTATGTGTTTCTCAGAAATAAACTTGCTGTCGAGAATAATACTTAAAATTTTAAAAATCAAAAGAAAAAAAAAAACAGTGTCAATGATGAGATCCAGATGTTGAGGAGCAAGTGTCCTCGACCTACTTAGGATCGTAATTTGAGATATGTTAGGACTGAGCATCATGCCCCATAATTTGCAACACGCACTAATTTTAGCTAAATATCTATTAAGGGATTCAGCAACCCTAGATCTACATTCAGGGGATGGAATTGATGCAAAGAGAGTAGCATCATCTGCATATGCAACGTGATAGTTTTCTAGGCCAAACAACATGTCATGTGTATGTAATATGAATAGTAATGGACCAAGAATACTTCCCTGAGGATCACCAGTTATTATATTCTTAAAATCACTATGGGGCCCATCAACAACAACTCTACAATCTATTTCTTCAAAATTCAGGAATGATGCTGAGAAATGGCCAACCCACTCCATACTGTTTGAGGGTAAAACAAGGGCCTCCTGATAAACAATGTCAAAGGTAGCTCTAAAATCAAAAATATATATATATATATATTTATATACATATATATATATATATATATATATATGTATGTATATACATATGTATAGATATAAATATATATATATATATATATATATATATATATATATATCTATATATATATATATATATATATATATATATATATATTTATATATATATATATATATATATATATATATATATATATATGTATATATATATATATACTTATATATACATACACATATACATACTTATATATATATATATATATATATATATATATATACATATATATAAATATATATATATATATATATATATATATATATATACATATATATATATATATACAGTATATATATGTATATATATATATATATATATATATATATATATATATATATATATATATATATATATATATGTTTTGTCAACCACTTCAAATGCCACCTTGTGAGGCATGGCGCATTTGTCCAATATAGTGCCACTAATTTTGTGATAATTGTCTACATTTAATAACCTAAATAAATCACTAAAAATACCCATCTTATTTTTTTATTATATGGAGACAATGAGTATTAAATAAAACGTATTAGTGAAAGAAAATTCAAGAGAAAATATGGAAAAATACTTTGTCAAAAAAAAAAAAAAAAAATCACCTATAATTTGACTTACGCCTCAGTAACGTAAAAGTTATGCAGAGTAGCATTTATGAACATTCATGACAAAAAAATTGCCTTTCAAAAGAGGTAAACAAAGTCAGGGACAGATGTGGTGGAACCTGATATGCATAGAAGGACAACAGAACCGTAAAAATAAAATCAAGGGATCTGGGATGGACACTTCATGATTGTATGAGAGCTCTGGTGGTATTCCTAAGTCAACACACCCGTGCTGAAAGGTCCATTGGGGCAATATTTTCCACATGGGGGTCAGTGATCAGTCTGAATTCAGAATTCTAGGTCTGGATGGCATTGCATTAAAACAATGCTATCCCTCTTAACGATAACTACTTTAGGAAAGTTGTCCTCCAAAAATAAAATATTCACTTCCATCCACCAAAGACAGATAAGTGTAACCAGTGTGCCTTATTGGACATACAGAATAGTGAGTACAACGCCGCTTGAACTAAAGAACTGAAGAAAAAGGAACACCTGTGAATAACAATGATTGTGTAAAATTTATTGAAGACCACTACAAACAATTCTGAAGGCATGAGGGCAACAGCATTCGAATGTGTACAACAGCAGCCATGTCCCAAAATGCTTGCAAAGAACATATATTTTCCCGGCTAGCTTTTTATGTTTTTTTTTTTTTTTTTTTTTTTTTTTTCATTTATGACCTAATCAACTATAAAGATCATAATGTATGTCTAGGATGAAACAGTATAAAAATGAGAGCAAAATGAAGTCAGCAGCTGTATCTCGCAATGGTTGCAATATATGCGGGATGTGGAGAGAGAGAATATCATCCCCTCAAGTTTTTTGCTGACTATTGCGCTATCATAAACTAAGATATTCATGATATCTTAATGTTGCTGCAGCAAATACACAACTAGTATCATCACAGGGTGGAGATCATCTTTTTCGTGAGTGGTCATTCTTTTGTGCGCTATGATTAGGCATTTTCGGTCATGAGTAATGCATATAGGAAGAACTAATAAATTTCCAGCGTTGCTAAATACATATAAATCATTGAATGAGCCTGGAAGAAAAACATGAATGAGGTATGGCAATGGGTTAGACAGATTTTTAGGATGTAAACAGTCTGGAGAAATATGTCACAAACAGGTCAGGAGGTATAATTTCAAAGCAACGCAGCTTCTTTTGTCATACAGTGACCTTGCGAGTTTCCTTATCAGGTCCAACTAGGTCCACAGGAACACCCTGCTACAATTATAAACACAGATCTACCAAACGGTTGCTAGTGTGCAAAGGGTAAGGTGCGTGGAAGAGCTAGTGAGATACTGCTTGCTCAAATGCAACCCTCGCCTAAGCCTGGACTTAGACTTGAAAATAAGAAAAAAGAAAAAAAAAAGAAATACGTATAAACAGTATCATTCATGTTGTTTTATGAACCCCATTGCAGGGAAGAAATCTCTTACTACAGTGAACGAAGAAGACTCTAATAAGAGCATAGAAGATAATCCAGAAAATATTTTGTTGATGGATGCATCCGTAAGAGCAGCTCCGGGCAGATCCCTTGAGTAGACTCTCTCCCAACTTGTAAACCATACTACGTTTTGGACAAGTGAATGGCGAAATAAAAAAAAAGATGTAGAGTATTACTTTGTTCTTAGAGAACGCTAGGCTTGTTTAAGTTTTGCTATTTGGAATTTAAGTTAGTCTGTTGATTGTCATTATTTATATTTACCTATTACCACAGTGTGTTAATTGCTTTATCTTCTTATAATAGTAGTAAAATTAAAACAACTAGTTAGTAGCTACTAAAAAGTAGTCGCAACACAATAATTCTTGTTTAAGCAACCATAATAAAAGCTTTTACTAATAACAGTTTAGTGATAATCATTTTGATTATTAGCTAGTTATTTTGTGACTTGGGATAATAATAATAATCAAAATTCATTGTGCGATTCTCGAACTCATGTTCAGGAATGTTGCATTAGTATTTACTAGTGACCATTGCTACTAGTAGCTACTAGTATCAATGAAAATATTTATTTATCAATAGTTGATAATTTTTGGGGTCGAAAATTCTCTTATTCGTATTTAGCATTTACTGCTACTAGTAGTTACTAGTAACAATTGCTAATAATAGCTACTGGTAGGAAGAGAATAATAATAATAATAATAATAATAATAATAATAATAATAATAATACCTGGTGTTCTTCAGGGTAGCGTTCTGGGCGCATTATTTGTCATATCATATTCACATGCCATGGGGTTTGGCCTAGAAAACAAGCTTGTTGCATATGGAGATGGCGGTACACTCTTTGCATCAATTCCATTTCCTGAATGTAGATAGGGGATTGCTGAATCTCTTAATAGAGATGTAGCTGAAATTAGTCCATGGGGCAAATTATGGGGCATGAAGTTGAATCCTAACATAACTCAAAGTATGATTGTCAGTAGATCAAAGACAGTGGCTTTTCAAACTCCAGATCTCAGCATTGATAATGTTTCTTTTTGGCGCCAATTACCTTAGGTGTAAGGATGCTAGAACACTGATAATAAATCAATCGGTTAACTCAGTAGGAGTTGTAAAATTTTACGTGCGATTCTCCACACCAAATTTACTTTTGAGAAACAAATAAGGTCTGTGTCTTCTTCAATGGCCAAAAAATATTTTCTTATTGAGAAAGTGTTTTAAGATTTTCGGCGATCAATGTATTCTGAATAAGGATTTTAATTCTTTCATTGTACCTTGTTCGAGTACTGTTCTCCTGTTTCGTTTTCAGCTGCTGATTCGCATATGAATCTATTAGACCGGAACTTACGATACATTAAACTTCTTATTCATGATCTAGATATTAATCTCTGGAACCGTCGTTCAATTAGTTCATTATGCATGTTGCATAAGATATTTCTTAATTTAAGTCTTCCTTCACATTAAAATGTTCCCGAAGAGTTTCATTCAGTTCGTAATACTAGGCATGAAGTTGATTCTAATAGTCAGACCTTCTCCCTTACGAGGCTTAATACTACACAGTATTCTCGAAATTTTATTGCTGCTGTGACCAAATTGTGGAATGATCTTCCTAATCGGGTAGTTGAATCAGTAGAACTTCATAAGTGCAAAGTTGCAGCAAAAGTTTTTTTTGTTGAACAGGCTGACAATTTTTTTTATAGTTAATATATGATATATCTGTTTTGATGTTAGTTTTTTTTTTTTTTAATATTCTATTGTTAGTTTTTTCTCATATCCTTTACTTATTTTCCTATTTACTTTCCTCAATGGCCTATTTTTCCCTATTGAAGCCCTTGGGATTATAGAACCTTGCTTTTCCAAGTAGTGTTGTATATTAGGTAATAATAATAATAATAATAATAATAATAATAATAATAATAATAATAATAATAATAATAATAATAATAATAATAATAATAATAATGTGGGGAATATGGATAGTAATGATCGATGAAAATAGTGGAATACACCTATTCATGTTTTGTGTTATTGCTACTAGTATCTACCAATAGTAACAAAATGTTGATTATGAGTAAATTTTTAGTGATAAGGATTCTAGATGTCAAATTAAGAGAGAATAATTGCCCTTGTCACGTTATTTTTCTAAATGTCTTCTAATATTACATAGTACCAGCTATGACCTGCGCTAGTAAATAGGCAAAATTAAAGATTTTTTGTTGTAGACGCAAAAATATAGTTGCTAAGAAATTTCACATTTCCAAAACTTTGAATAGGTTTTTCTCAATTTTTCATTTTTCAGTAAATGTACATTCTCCTAGCAGGGATTAATGTTGGAGGAAAAGCAATGAGAGAGAGAGAGAGAGAGAGAGAGAGAGAGAGAGAGAGAGAGAGAGAGAGAGAGAGAGAGAGAGAGAGAGAGAGAGAGAGAGAAATTCTTCACAGATAATTGGAAATAGCAGTAGTAATATACTATTGAATGACAATGTATAGCAAACAATTGTTTCATGAGTTTTTATTTGCATTAAACACGAAACTAACATTCCAAATATCAATGTCAATGAGAAAGGCTAATAGGAGGCTAGATTAGATATATTTTGTTGAACAATGATTTGTTTGCTGGAAGCTAGTTGGGAGTTACCATATACTTTATTATTGGACGTTATTTTTGCAATAAGATCATAATTAGATGACATGTTACCCTTTTTTTTTTAGTAAAAAATGGTGAAATAGTAATTTTTTTTCTATATATATATATTTATTAATTTTTTTAGAAGTATGTTAACTTCATACACTTTGCTTTCCACCCCCCCCCCCCTTTTTTTTTTCTTTCACGCGTAAAATAAAGTAGGAGGAATTCAAATAACCAAATGACTGGACATTGCTTCCCTTAAAAATGACTTATTTGGAAATGGGAGAGAGAACTCTTATCTCGATTTTCCAACGAGTTACTTTTTGGAAGCGAGAAAACATTTCCCTTCTCTCTCTCTCTCTCTCTCTCTCTCTCTCTCTCTCTCTCTCTCTCTCTCTCTCTCTCTCTCTCTCTCTCTCTCTCTCCAGTAATAATATGAAGGTCTAAAATCAGTAATCTAAATTTTTTACGGCATTTACAGTATTTTTATTTCCTTAATAGAATCAACACATCGCATCAGTTCAAGTAGGGCTATCATCTCGTATCTTGTAGAAATGGGTTTGAAAATTTCATTCGTAGTTTGACTTATGTATAACCGACCTTGATTTTAGAGCTACCTTTGACATTGTTTATCAGGAGGCCCTTGTTTTACCCTCAAACAGTATGGAGTGGGTTGGCCATTTCTCAGCATCATTCCTGAATTTTGAAGAAATAGATTGTAGAGTTGTTGTTGATGGGCCCCATAGTGATTTTAAGAATATAATAACTGGTGATCCTCAGGGAAGTATTCTTGGTCCATTACTATTCATATTACATACACATGACATGTTGTTTGGCCTAGAAAACTATCACGTTGCATATGCAGATGATGCTACTCTCTTTGCATCAATTCCATCCCCTGAATGTAGATCTAGGGTTGCTGAATCCCTTAATAGATATTTAGCTAAAATTAGTGCGTGTTGCAAATTATGGGGCATGATGCTCAGTCCTAACATATCTCAAATTACGATCCTAAGTAGGTCGAGGACACTTGCTCCTCAACATCTGGATCTCATCATTGACACTGTTTTTTTTTTCTTTTGATTTTTAAAATTTTAAGTATTATTCTCGACAGCAAGTTTATTTCTGAGAAACACATAAAGTCTGTGTCTATCTTAATTGCAAAAAAAAAAAAAAAAAAAAAAAAATAATAATAACTTATTGAGATAGTCTTGTAAGCATTTCACTGATCAATTTATTGATAAAAAGTGTTTTAATTTTTATAATCAATCCTTCTTTCGTGTATTGTTCTCAAGTATGGTCTGCGGGAGTGGATTCTCATCTTCTATTAAACTTCTTATTCCCAATCAAGAAATTAATCTCCAGTACCATGGTGCAATTGGGTCGTTATTCATGTACCATAATAAGATTTCCCATAATTCTACCCATCCTTTACATTAACATCTTCACGGAGAGAACCATCCTATTTGTAATAGTTATTTTGCAGTCCTTCTCCATCAAGAAGGTTCATTACTACACAGTATTCTAAACAAGCTGACTCAAGTCTTTTTTATAAGTTATACATAAATAATCAGTTTCAATATTGTTACTGTTCTTAATATTGTATTCTAATCATTCATTACTTTTCATATACTTTATTTATTTCTTGTTACCCTTACCTTACTGAGGTGTTTTTCCCTGCTGGACCCTAGGGCTTAAAACATGGGTTTTATCTTACCTGAAAAGATAATCATAAAAAATAATAATAATAATAATAATAATAATAATAATAATAATAATAATAATAATAATAGTGTGAATTCTAATCCTGGACGCATAATACCCTCAATATCCATACATATATATATATATATATATATATATATATATATATATATATATATATATATATATATTTATATACATGTATATATATATATATATATATATATATATATATATATATATATATACAGAGAGAGAGAGAGAGAGAGAGAGAGAGAGAGAGAGAGAGAGAGAGAGAGAGAGAGAGAGAGAGAGAAGTCTACCTTTTTCGGATTTATTTTTAAATTTTCCCTTTCCATTTCTGAGTTTCTCAGAAGGACGCATGATATAACAGCAGTATATTTCCTTAATATCATATAAGACACCCCCCTCTCTCTCTCTCTCTCTCTCTCTCTCTCTCTCATTCCATAAATATGGATAGTATGTCTACATATGTTAGTTTACTAGTCAGAATAAACTTATGCAACAACAAGAAATATGATTACCTTGTCTGAAACGAGATCCCATTATGCAAATAAATCGGGGTCGTCTAACCATAAATTTAGCCACATCAGGGCTTCTAAATCTACCCTTGTATACCCGCCCGCCCAACATTCTGCTTCGAAATTTTTTCTCTCTTGCAATACTTCCAAAGATACGAGTAGGTTTTAGTCTGCCTCGTGTCTAAGTAATTAGGGCCGTTCGTTAAAGAAATTCATAAACATGTTGGGGAATTATGGTTTGTTATATATGATATCCCTTCTGGGAAAGGGTAAATAACGTTAACTTTATTTTGCTACTAAGAGAAAGATAAATTTACTTGCATCATACAAAGAAGAAATCATTTTCTTTTTCAAACATATGGTATGTATCTTCATTCCTAATACGACGGAAGTATTGATATGTCTCTATCAAAATAATCATTTTGTCCTGTTGATTGTAGAAAGGCTATCTTAGGCTAACTATTTTATATATAGAGAGAGGGAAAAAAGGGAAATGTCCTGTGAGCTAAGAAGTATCCTGGAAAAATATACTGATAAAGGCTGCAAAATCATCGAACCTGTTAAACTGCTTTTATAAATATTAGTGACTTGCATGAGCGAAAGGTTTTTAATACAGGTGATTAAGATACTTATAGTATTCGCTATTAAATGTTAGGTTAGGATTTTTAAAAAGGTATATTCGTTCCTGATAATTCACCATAAAAAAAAGTCCTCCACTTCATTTTTTATTTCTTGTAGTCTTTTACTTTAAATACACTTAAGGACGAGAACTGCTTGCTAAAGGTTTTTAAGATAGTCAAAAAAAAGAAAAAAAAAGAAAAAAAAAAAGATCTAGGTCACTGAATCATCTCTTGGAATACATGCTGATTTAAGCCTGTATCTCAACATACGTTCTTCCTTTCACCAACATCTCGTAACACTTTCGTTTGAGCTGTAAGACGAAGCTACTGGGTTTCACGGAGTGTAAGCACACTTTTGTGCAATAACTCTGTAGCGATCACTCATATTAGAAACAATTTACATGATTTCTTAGAGTAATAGAGGTTTACAAGTGTGGAGATTATGTGTTCTGCTACAAAATTCAAAAGAGTTCCCAGAACAAAGTTTATATGTAGAAGATGATAGATAGGAACAGAGTTTCTGAGGGTATCGGATTTTCATGGTTTTTTTTTTTTCTAAAAATCAGTAACGTTGTAGAAAAAAGTAAATTTGCTGAAGCACCACAGGCGTTACAAACAATGTCTCCACAAATACACGAGCCCCTGATCCTATAAGACTTGAGAAATTTAATGGGGAACTATATCATGTAATAAGCCAAGCTACAAGTGTCGTAAAATAACAAGAAATTCCCAGATAAGCTTGTCTAGAATACAACAATTTAGATTTACAATTCACTGCAATGCTTTAATCTTAACATTAACACTTACTTTAAGGTCCTATAAAATAAAGCATATAAATTGAATGCTAGTATAATTTCCCGAAACATCTTATGAATAAAAGTTTATGTAAGGGGATCGTCCGCCGTTAATTTTCATGGACATACTTTGGGATATCAAAAATCGTTATCTGTTGTCAGTAAACTGCACTACAACAAAAGAATCACATGAGAAAGTATCGTACTAATACTCCCATAAATAACCAAGTTATTGCCTTGTTTGTTTTTTTGTTTGTTTTTTCTTTTTTTTCTTTTTTTTTGTGCTAGAGGTATATGGTACTCCACTGGCTTTCATAGTAAGGTGTCATCATGTTCTTGAACTCACGGTAACCTATGATGAGTGTATTATTTTTGTAGAATATCGAGAGATATTTTACTATAATCGCACGTTTGGCAGCTCTGTTCATTAATCGCCCAACACAAAACTCAACAATTACTCATTGTCTTGTTTACTACAAACCCATAATGAAAGGAAGTGTAGTGCCTTGCGCTCATGGTGTGGTCTATTATTTTCTTCTTACTTATCTTACAAGTGAACTGCAGTGGTATTTATCATTCCTAAATTTTGATTTTGAAGTGCTAAGTAATTATTGTTATAAATGTTTTAAAAATATTGAAAAACGTCATAAATGTACAAAAAACTTTGAAGGCAAATCTGGAAGTATGGAAGCAGAAGAGGCAATAAGGATGTGGTCTCGATCTGAGGCAATTGGTTTTCGTTATGCAATGTTAGTAGGTGACAGGGACTTGAATGCTTATAATGCTATTTGTGCTATGATAATAAAAATGGTCCTTATAGAAATATGAAAGTGGTAATGGAAGAGTGCATAAACCATGCTGAGAAAAGGATGGGATATCGATTGATGAAAATAAAAAAAAAAAAAAAAACGTGAGTGAAATAACTCAGACAAAGACTGGAAAACTTAGAAAAAAATAGTTTTCTTTCAGGAAAAAAACATGCTAACACAAAAGCTTATTGAATATATTCAGTGTTGTTATGGAAAAGCATTGTGAAGTAACAAAAATGCAACAGTTGAAAGCATGAAAAAAGCAATTTAGGCTACGTATTTTCACTAATTTTCAACTGACGAAAATCCTAATCATAACTTCTGTCCTGTTGGTGCGAATTCCTGGTGTTTTTTTAATAAAGCTAAGGCTTGTGGAGAAAATACACCATCTCATGAAAAAAGAAAACATTAGCTGTGGAAAATACCTTTGGACTTACGTACCCACATACGTCATATATTCGCTGACATGTCCTCTCCTGATCTACTACAAAGATGCTTACCAGGGTGGACACAGAACCCAAATGAGTCAATACATAGTCGACTTTGGAAGAAATGCCCAAAAGTAAAGTTTTTTTTTTATTACATCGTGTCATATTTGTTGCCGAAACAACCACTCTAGAACACAATTTTGGATATGAAAGAAGCAATCTCCTCACAGCATTGTTTGGCAAGAGTACTGATATTCGTGAATCCTTATCATCTCTTGATAAAAAAATCTATATTTTTGATCCGATTTCCATAAAATCTATACAGGATCACCAGAGTAATAATAAAAATAACTTATGGTAAAATTATGAAAATCCAATATATGCCGATTTTGGCTTTATTGGCGGACGATCCCCTTAAATGTAGTCATTCATCAGCAAGCTTTAAGTTTATATTCAATCAAATGTCCTCTAAATTAATGAAGGTTTCGCTTCACAAAGGGTTTTGAATAAGATGGAAGCGTCGTTTTCTCATTGTTAATTTTTGTTCATCATAAATATTTTTTCGCAAGCTTACTACTGTCTTACCAATCACTCTTATCTTGTGAATGACTGTACCCAGAAATTACATTTTAGGAGACGGAAATCGTTGCTTCCTTTCGTTCACCCCGTCAATGCCTTGACGGAGGACAAAAGCTATCAGCTTCATGATCCCTTCAATGTTTTATGTATGAATACAATCATTTCTTTCTTTCTTCAATTAGCACAAAAAAGTGATATTGATGAAGTAAGTGATGAGCAAAAAGATAGCCCTTTTCTTCAGATATGATCAATTACTAAAAAAAAAAAATAAAAAAATAAAAAATCTGCTTTATTCTAATCATATCGGAGAGTGCTTATTTTAATGGTCATATAAGGGAGTGTTATTTAACAAATGTTTACCCTATAAATAATAAAATGGACAAATACATATTGCATATTTTGTATCTACCTTAGTTGAAGATCTTACTTTAAATTGTATGAATACATGTGTGATTTTGATATGCAATTAAACGGATAATCATTGCATTAGTAAATGCACTAATAATCAAGGCATAACACGAAATAATTAGATACAATAAACTTATTGATTGATATCCCGGAAGCTGATGAAAACCTTGATGTGCCCATGAAGGAATTCAGTGTGCTTGAGGTCGAAGCTCTCATAAAAAAACTCAGGCGATGGAAAGCCCCTTGATATGATGCAATAACTGATGAGTGATGCTGACTGAAAATGAAGTGACTTTTACTTTTTACTTACCTTGATGGCTACTTTTCCGGTCCCATACAGCAGGGGAACCTCACTCTCTACAGGACCTTCACTGTCGTTTTACCACGTTCGTTCACAGTATTTATCTTTTCAAATCACGAATTGTTAATTTACGGTTAAATCATCACTGTCAGAAGACTCATGAAATAAGAAAGTCTTCAGTTTCCTCTTGAAAGCCTTTAGGTCTTCAATCATTCGAATGTTTCATGGGAGCTTATTATATAGTCTCGGGGCCGCATATCTAAGGGCTCTGGAGCCCAAAGTGGATATAAATCTAGGTTCCAGCAATTTGAAGCCATCAGTAACTATTCTCGTGTCGAACAATTTGTTGGCTGCGCAATATGTAGCAATTCTCTTAGGTATTTTGGATGCACAGTTCTGATAACTTGGTGGGTTATTGTACATATTTTAAATTCAATTCTCGCTTTAATTGGCAGCCAGTTTCTTCATAGAATTTTCGTCCAGGTAGTTTTTTATAGACGCAATATTTCTTAGATGATAGCCAACAGTTTTTATTACATTATTTATTTAGGCATTTAGAGACAAGTTACAGTCAAGAAATACACCTAGATCTCGAACCTTACTAGATAACGGCACCGAGTCATTATTTATGCTCATTTTGAATATCCTCTAAGTTTTTCACGCTGTTTTTCTTACCCACCACCCTGAATTCAGATTGTTCTCATTTAATTTTAGTTGTTTAAATGTCATCCATTCTCTAACACTATCAAGGATTTGGTTTAGAGTTTCAGTCGTGTCATGTATATCATTTATGAAGTAAAATTGTGTCATCTGCAAATAGTTTAAACTTCACGCCATGCCTTTGTAGCATTTTCGATAGACCAATAGTATAGATGTAGAATAAGATTAGGCCAAATACACTCCCCAGGGGTACCCCTCTGTTTAAAGGGTCATATGATGAATAAGAGTTTCCAATTTGTACACAGTAATTTCTACCAACCAAGTAGTCTTTTAGGTATTCGAAAGCTTGATCTTCAACGCCGATAGGACGTATATCATTTAGTAGCAGTTCATGCACGACTATCAAAAGCAGCACTGAGATCGAGCAATATTAAAATACCACATTTATTTTCATCCATCATTTCTAGCATATCATTTACAACAGAGCAGATGGCTGTCTCCATAGAGTATAGTTTTCTGTAAGCAGATTGGTTGTCAGGTAAAGCTTGTATTTCTTCTAAGTGGCTGCCTAGTTGTTCAAGAATTACTTATTCAAGCACTTCTGAGACAAAGGATAGATTTGAATTTGGTCTATATGAGCTTAATTCCTGATAGTCCAGTGCATTTTTCAGAACTGATGTGACTATAGCCATTTTCTCAGATTTAGGAAACATACATTCATCAATGCTTGCATTTTCTATTCTCATTATTATTTCAGCTAGACTAGAAAAGTCTCTCTCTCCAATTACTTCAGATATTGGCATAGGATCGATCGCGCAGTTGGTTTTCTTTGCTCTCTTGATAATTCTGGTGATGTCATCTTGTGTTACGTTGTTAAATCGTTTTAATTCTGTCTGTGTGCCTTGGGTATCATAAATCAGATGTTGAGTATTTACAAATGACCTGGGTATATTTTCAATTTTGTTTTTAAAAGATACTAGAATACTTAGAGATTCATTTTGTAGAATGTGGCATGAAGAAGCAAAACCTGATGACTGGGAACCAGGAGTGTTTGATGACTGCTTTTCTGGTCCCAAACAGCAGGGGAACTCCACTCTCTACAGGATCTCCACTGTCATTTTACCTTTTTTCGTTCACAGTATTTATCTTTTCAAGTCACATATTGTTCATATACTGTTAAATCCTCACTGTCAAAAAACTCATGAAATAAGAAAGTCTTCAGTTTCCTCTTGAAAGCCGTAATGTCTTCAATCATTCGAATGTTTCGTGGTAGCTTATTATATAGGCTCTGGGCTGCATATTTAAAGGCTCTGGAGCCCAAAGTAGACATGAATCTGGGTTCCAACAATTTATAGCCATCTGTAACTAATGTCGTGTCGACACGATTTGTTTGCTGCGCAATATGTAGCAATTCTCTTATGGGAGTAACTACTATACTCTAATTATTCAGTGACTACATTCCAATTCGTTAGTATTGAAGAGACTCTTTAGCTATGGTAAGGAGCTCTTCTAGGAGAAGGACACTTCAAAATCCCATCATTGTTCTTCAGCTTTGGTAGTGTCATATCCTTTGTACCATGGTCTTCCTCTGTATTGGGATAGAGTTCTCTTGCTTGAGAGGACACTCGATCCTGCTATTTTATCTTATTTCTCTTCCTTTAGTTTTTGAAATGTTTAGACAGTAGTTATATATTGAAAATATTTTATTAATGCTACTGTTATTTAAATATATTATTATACATCTTCTTATTTCCTCCCTCACTGGCCCATTCATCCCTGTTGGAGTCCTTGGAAATAAAGCATCTGGGTTCTCCAACTAAGGTTGTAGTTAAGATAATAATAATAATAATAATAATAATAATAATAATAATAATAATAATAATAATAATAATAATAATAATAATAATAATGTTGCACGAGTAATACGGACAAATACAATTTAGCAAAAAATCTTATTTTTTTTACAAAGAAATAAAGAAAAATAAAAAGTTATGGAAATGATAGTATAGAGAATTCTAAAAAAAAAGAAATCAGGTTTTAAGCTGAAAAAGTAAAACATAGAAAATGATATTTTGTGAAATGAATGTTCGAAAGTTTCTTGGTTATCCAATAAATGTCAGACTGAAAAGACAAACGATGTTGCTTTCCTGCAATTATTTCTCAGACCTGCTAGCTCGGTCAGACATGAGCAAACAAGAAGATAGAGAGAGAGAGAGAGAGAGAGAGAGAGAGAGAGAGAGAGAGAGAGAGAGAGAGAGAGAGAGAGAGAGAGAGAGAGCAACAAAACAGGCAACAACACATATCCCTTAAGAAAATTGTGTAGTATGAAGCAATGTATGATGAGACCGACAGACGGATGAAGAAACGAACGTTGAAGTAAGTGGTGAATATAAGAATAGAAATAATAACCAACGAAAAAAAGAGTCAATAAATGATATAATGGAATAAAGATATATATACAAGGATATAAGATAAAGTTAGATTAATGTAAGGATTTCTTGTAAATTATTATTACAGATTAAGTTTGGATATGATCATTAAAAAGGAGTCTCTTGAAAACCCGAGGATTACCTTGCTGGAAACGTGGCTATTGCTATATGCTATTCCCATGAGAAAATGATCATGACTCACTTAATGATCTTAAATAAGAGTCTGAGCTTCAGAAGCTTTCAGGTCGTTTACTTATTCTATTTCCCAAATAAGGATTTATAATCAAAATATATTTTATCATTTGACTGTAAGTCAGTTAAACGAGAATATAACCAAATTTCTTTTTTCGAGAAGCACAAAAACCAACATTTTCTGCCTCCCCATTTATACAAAATGGAATTTCATTATTTCAGATGAGTATTAATAAAATGGTTAAAGGATATATTAAGGTTAATAGTTACTAAGGAGTCTTTGGAACTGCATTCATATTACCACAATTGAAATAACATGCCACTTACGGATAACATGTTCAGTATGACCCAAGGTATGTCTTGGCAGTCTTACTAAACGGCCTCGTAAACTTCGCTGTCCAAATAGAATATGGATTTGAATATTTAAATCTGGGCAGAGAGACACCCTTACTTATTTGACACCACATAGCCTGTCTTCTGAAAAGATGAAAACTATAGGAACAAGTTCCTATTTCTGCCAGATGTAAAAGTCAAGTGACTTCGAAGTTTAACGAGGTAATTCATTAGTGCCCCGTTCCTCGTGTGCCATCTGAAAATGGTCAAATGTCAATTTTCTATTTGATTACAAAAACCATCATCTTTACACATCTGAAAACAAGTGTCTTTTAAACACAAGACTTAGTGCTCTACAGAACCGATAAAATAGTTCAGAAAACAAAACTCCAAACCCTCTTCTTTGAAGATGAAATCTTATTTTTAAGATTTCCGTATTGAGAACAGATATAGCTTCCAACTGTATGCGACAAAGGTGAAGAGGAAAAACGACTTTCTGGCCTCATGTTCGAAAAGTGATTGTGGTATTCATTGACATATGAATAATCCAGTACCTTTCGATAAAGCGAACTTAATGCTCAGGAAGGAGTTATTTTTCAAATACTGAAAGTTGGGTTTATGTGACATTTCCATTATGCCTCTTAACACATTTGAATAAATTCAGTCTTGTAATGAATATTCAGATATATACACCTATGATTTCTCTTTTAACAAAACCTAAAATATATTTTCGAACTTATATATATATATATATATACATATATGTATGTATATATATATATATATATATATGCGTATATATATATTGCGTATATATATATATATATATATGTATATGTATATATACATATATATATATATGTATATATATGTATATATATACACATATATATATATGTATATATGCATATATATATATATATATATATATATATATACAGTACATATATATATATGTACATATATACAGATATATATATATATATAAATATATATATATAAATATATATATATATATGTATATATATATATATACATATATATATATATATATATATACATATATGTATATATATATTTATATATATATATATATATATATAAATTTATATATATATATATACATATATATATATATATATATATATAAATATATATATATATATATATATATATATATATGTATATATACATATATATATATATATATATATATTGTAACGAACTTTCTCGGGATTTTTGTTTGAATTCTCACAATTGGTAAAGTAATATTTTGAGTGTCACCTAAAGTCACTTTAATTTGATTTTCTTTTCATCGCCATCTAGTGGTTGATGTTTTAGGCTCTAAGATTGGTACATGACCCATAGAGTGCTTTGTTTTATTTTCCAAATTGTCTATGGGGGAGTTTGGGACAAAGTGACGAGGGACCTTTTTTGGAGGTAAATGTGAGTGAGGGAATAAGCTGCCATTTTTAATCTTCAAGAACTCACCGTTGGCTGGCTCTTCAACTGCTGGAGACTACTAGTGGGAGTAATCCAGTGTCTCCAGTGAAGGAGGCGGTGGAGGATTTGATCGCCCTCCTTGGAGGAGCAGCTTAACAACAGTTGAATGCTCCCACTTTCTCATGTACATGGTGAGGGTTTGCGGTAATTGTGTGATTGCTATCAGCGGAGAGCAGGACTCCCCATGGGCCAGAATCCATCGCTATTAAATTCAGGAAGGCTGAGACAACTCTGCCGTATGGTAAGGGTAGCGATTTTGGTTTGCCCCCATTCATCTCGGAAGGAGTAGAGGGCGGCGCTGTTAATGATTTTTCACCGTTGTTTGTGTCGCGCTACACGGTTAGCGTAAGCCAGGTCTTGCTCACGATTGGTCCTCAGACTTTTTTCATCTTTTTGTGAAAGTCCACATCAGGAGTTTTTTTTTTGTGTAACCATAGGTTAACTGTTATTGTGATTTATGTGTATTGTGGGGATGGGAAGCTTCCCATAGATTTGTATAAAGAGGGGTTGAGTTAAGGTTCCGCGACTTTCTTGCTCTGTTCTATCTCCGTTAATGTAATTGTGTAAGTGTCGGGTGAATGGTAGTTTGCGAGGTTATTCTTTCCTTTTACTGTTGTCTTGCCTTTCTGTGTCGTTGTTGATTAATGGGTCCTACATATGTTTGGTCTAATGCGCTTGTGGTTTGATATCTTCACATTTAAAGTGATTTTTGTGTTATTTGTTTGTAAATAAATATTCAATATGAATCTTGCAGTGTTTTATGATTACCCACTCATTTAATATCAGTGTTACATATAATTGCTAGTTCTGGCTGTGAAGAAAACATAAAGAACTTGGCCCCACGCTGGGTCCGTGCGTAACATTTGGCGACCTTGCCAGGCTTCTGTAAAATAGTATTTTCAGGATCCCCAGAGCGTATATAATTGTATGTAAACAAATAGTGAAGGAGGTGGTAATTATCAGTCTCGCTAGTTATAATATTTCTTTGACAAAATGATTGATACAGAGGAAGTAGCTGGGTTTAATGTATCGGAGTTTTTCCATTGTCCTGATTGGGAGGAGAAGATAGGTGATCTCACTGAGAGCCATTTAATGATAATTGGTGAATATCTTGGGTTGACTATTGTCGTAGGTGTGAAGAAAGAGAGTTTGTTGCTTCAAGTAATGAAGGCTATGCAAGGTAAAATAGCAGGACTTAGTTTAGCTGAACCAGAGTCAGTTAAAGATAAGATAGCTTTACAAAGATTAGAAATGGAAAAGTTAAAGTTACAGTTAGAAATAGGTAAGACTGAAGTAGCTAATAGGGAAAGAGAGAGGCTTCATGAGAGGGAACGGGAAGATCTTAGAGTAGAACAGGAGAGGGCTAGATTAGAGCACAAGAGAGAACAGGAGAAGGTTAGGTTATATCAGGAAAAAGAATTAGAAATTAGGAGAATGGAACATGAATTACAGGTACTTCGGCTGAAGTGACCAGAAGTGGAAGATAGATTTAGCGATTAAGCTGGTACCGATATTTAATGAATCCGATGTCTCAAAATTTTTTTTCTGCATTCGAAAAATTAGCGAGAAAACTGAGTTGGCTGGAATCAATGTGGACTACCTTAATTCAATGCTGATTGATCGGTAAGGCACAGAAGGTTTATGAAGCGCTAAGTGAAGAGACTAGTGCGGAGTACGAACAGGTCAAAGGGATAATATTGAAGGCTTATGAACTGGTACCGGACGCGTACCATCAACGCTTTCGTAATTTGCGTAAACAGTATAACTGCACATTTGTTGAATTTGCTAGAGAGAAGGTAAATGGGTTGTTAGATTAATTAAAAGCAAAAGAGATTAATGATTTTGAAAGTTTAAAGGAACTAATATTAATTGAGGAATTTAAGAATCACATTGGGATGGAACTTAAAGTACATTTGGAAGACTTGAAATTGGAAACTATAGAAGCAGTAGCGGTTGCTGCGGACGAATATACTTTATCATATGAGTCAGTACATCGTTTTTCAGAGAGACTTGATAAATGGGATAAAGGTAAGAAGGGCGAGAAAGCAGCGGTAATGTCTGGTAAGTTGGATAGAGGGAGTTCTCCAAAGAAGGCAAAGTCAACACCGAGTAGGGGTGAAAGTGAAATCATTTGGTTTTTTTTTTTGCAGGAAAAAGGGCCATATCAAGGCTGATTGTACTGCCTGGAAAGGGCAGGGTAAGTCAAAGCCGGTAGGCTTGATTGGTAAGGTTGCTGGGATCAGGTCCCAGGTAGGTAGTTACTTCAGTAAGTACATCGCAGGTGACGAGGTTTTCGCTAAAGACCGGTCAGGGTCTGGAAGGCAGGTGAAAATAATACGGGACACTGGCGCGGCCCAGTCGGTAATCTTACAGTCCTCATTGCTCTGGGACTTTGGAGAGGAGGACCCAGAGTATGTAGTATTAGGTGGATTTCCTAGTACGGTAGTAGCGTGTCCTCTGGGTGAGTTTTGGGTAGACTTAAGGTGGATTAATGGATCTATGAAGTTGGCAATGGTGGATGTATACTCATAAGCAATGCTGATATTGTGTTGGCTAATGATATAGAGGCAGGTACAGTATGAGATTGCCCGGTTGTACAATGCAGGTATGCTGACCCCGTTAGTGAAATTGAACTGGTAATCGTTGTAACTCGCTCAGCAGTGCATTCATCTGGGATAGAGGATGAAAGGTTAGGCTTGGATAGTCTAGAGGAGCTGTCAGAGAGAGGGGTTTCTGGGTTAAGTGCTTCTGCGAGTCCTAGTCTAGTCTCTAAGTGTGATAGCTCAGTAGAGTGGGATTTGGAATCACTTAGGTTAGCTCAGAAGGAGGAGTTTGAAGAATTAGGAGTGGAGGTAGACTCTGATTTGAGTAGACCTCTGAATCTGTGGGAAGACGGCATCCTACTGAGGGTGAGTAGGTCAACTGTAGTTTCGTCTGATGATTGGGAGGTAAGGAAACAGGTGGTAGTGCCCCATGAATATAGGGACAAGATTTTATGGTTGGGACACAAGGATGTGTTCGCAGGTCACTTTGGAATTGGAAAGACTTTTCGGAAAATTGCTGAACACTTTTAATGGCCAAAGATGAGATCTGAGGTCAAAAGGTTTGTTAATTCTTGTAAAACTTGCCAACTGGTTGGTAAACCTAAACTGTTAATCCATAACGCACCTTTAAAACCTATTCCAGCAGTGGGGAAACCTTTTCAGGAAATTTTGATTGACATTGTAGGTCCATTGCCTAAAACCAGCAGTGGTAATCAATACATACTGATTATAATGGATCGAATGTCTACGTACCCAGAAGCAGTGCCCTTGAGGAGTTTTAAGAGTAAGCAGGTCATAAATGCATTGAGAAATTTCTTTTCCAGGTTTGGTTTGCCCAAGACAATTCAACCTATTTGCAGGACTAATTTTACAAGCAAAGATTTTTGTAAAAGTTTACAGGAGTTGAAGGTCCAACACATCAGGTCATCGCCTTACCATCCAGAAAGCTAGGGACAGATTGAGCGATTCCATCAGGCACTGAAATCAATGTTAAAAAAATATTGTGGGATAAATCCGGGAGGATGGGATAAAGTTCTCCCGTATTTACTTTTTGCTTTTAGGTCCGTACCAAGTGATGTAATGGGTTTTACCCCCTTTGAATTAGTTTTTGGTCACAAGGAAAGGGGTCCCTTGGATGTGACGAGAGAGAGTTGGGAGGGAAGTCACCCTAACGTAAGCTTGATAGAATTCTCGAGAGTCCATGAGTAAGTTAACTAAGGCATGGGAGTTTGCTAAGAATAATCTAGTAATTGGTCAGGGGAAGATGAAGGAAAAGTACGACGTAAACACAAGAGTTAGGGAATTTCAGGTTGGGGATAGGGTACTTGCTCTGCTGCCAATTCCAGGAAATACCCTAACGGCAAAGTTTTCAGGTCTATGGAAGGTTTCAAAGGTAGTCAGTAGTCTTAACTATCAGATAGAAACACCAGACAGGCAACGTAAGTATTAACTATGCCATGCAAATATGTTGAAACCTTTTGTTGAGCGTGAGAGTAAGGAACCCATCTCATTACTCAATAGGGTGAAGCCTAAAGTTGTAGATCTTAGCATTGATATCCCATGGCCCAGGAATAAACAGGATATGCTAAGTCATTTGTCGGGGAATTTGCTAAACATAGAAAGGATCAGAGGGAGTCTGTGGTGAATTTATGTGAATCTTTTCCACAATTATTTCAGGATTCTTCAGGGCTTACCAATATATTGATTCATGATGTGGAAGTTGGGAATGCTAAGCCCATCAAGCAAGCTCCCTATAGGACCAATCCAATAAAAAAGGAAGTTTATTGATAAGGAAGTAGAGTATAGGTTGGAGCACAATTTAATTGAAGACAGTAATAGTCCATGGTCTTCTCCTGTAGTCTTGGTGAAGAAGGAGGGAGGTTAGTACCAGATATGCTTTGATTACAGGAGAATTAATGCAGTCCCTGAGGCTGACAGCTTTTCTCTTCCTTGAGTAAAGGACTGTATTAATGACATAGGGAATGCTCAGTATATTAGTAAGTTTGATTTGTTAAAAGGGTATTGGCAAGTTTCATTGACTAAGCGGGCCCGGGAGGTATCCCCATTTGTAACTCATGAAGGGTTATATGTCTGTAAAGTTATGCCTTTTGGCATGAAAAACACCTCTGCTATTTTCCAGCGTTTGATGAATAAGATTGTGGGTAGACTGTAAGGAGTAGTGGTCTATGTTGATGAAATCATAGTATATAGCTATGATTAGGCTACACACTAAAAGAGGATGTAGAAACTATTTGTTAAGCTCAAACAAACAGGGTTAGTGATTAATTTGGCAAAGTGTGACATAGTAAAGGAGAAGGTAGTTTACTTGGGACATGAAGTAGGTCAGGGTAAAATACTACCAAAGTCTGCAAATGTAGAGGCAATTGTAAATTTTCAGGTGCCAGATAACAAGAAAGCCACTCGCAGGTTTTTGGGAATGATAGGCTACTATAGAAAATTTACAATAAATTTTTCCCAAAGAGCTAATCCTTTGACTAATTTGTTGCAGAAAGGGGTGGAATTCCAGTGATCGAGCGCATGTCAAGAATCATTTGATAAGTTAAAATCGACCTTATTAACTAATCCAATTTTGAAAGCCCTCAATTTTCAGGTACCATTTAAGTTGGTAATAGATGCTAGTCATGTAGGTGTTGGAGCTGTCTTGTCGCAGGTGGAGGACTAGATAAAACATCCAGTGGGTTTCTTCTCAAAGAAATTAACTAAGCCACAGCAGAATTATTCCACCATAGAGAAAGAGACCTTGGGCCTGATTCACGCTTTTGAATATTTTGAGGATTATCTTCCCAGCTGCAGAACACCGACTGAAGTCTGGACTGATCATAATCCTTTAATCTTTTTGAAAAAGTTTAAGAGTCGCAATTAGAAGTTGTGTAGGTGGAGCCCATTGCTGCAGGAATGGAGTCTGGATATTAAGCACATCTCTGGAAAAGAGAATGTCGTTTCAGATGCCCAATCCCGCTAATTTCCTGTGATAATGAAATTTTTCTCATTTCAGGAAATTGTTTTTTTTTTTTTTTTTTTTTTTTTTTGTAGTTAGGATGACACACTAGTTGTAGTATTAAAATTATTAGTGTTCGGATTATATTTGGAAGGGTAAAGTAACTAGCTAGTTTTGATTAACTAAATAGGGGTTGCTTTATCTATCAATTTTTAATCCATAATAATTTTTATTTAAGGGGGGAAATGTAACGAACTTTCTCGGGGTTTTTGGTTGAATTCTCATAATTGGTAAAGTAATATTTTGAGTGTCACCTAAAGTCACTTTAATTTAATTTTTTTTTCATCGCCATCTAGTTGTTGATGTGTTAGGCTCTAAGATTGGTACGTCACCCAGGGAGTATTTTGTTTTGTTTTCCATGTTGTCCGTGGGGGAGTGTAGGGCGAAGTGACGAGAGACCATTTTTGGAGGTAAATGGGAGTGAGGGAATAAGCTGCCATCTTCAAACTTCAAGGAATCACCGTGGGCTGGCTCTTCAACTGCTGGAGACTACTAGTGGGAGTAATCCAGTGTCTCCAGTGAAGGAAGCAGTGGAGAATTTGATCGCCCCTTTTGGAGGAGCAGCTTAGCAGCAGATGAATGCTCTTACTTTCTCCTGTACATGGCGAGGGTTTGTGGTAATTATGTGAGTGCTATCAGTGGAGAGAAGGACTCTCCACGGGCCAGAATCCATCGCTACTAAACTAAGGAAGGCTGAGACAACTCTGCCGTATGGTAAGGGTAGCAATTTTGGTTTGCCCCCATTCATCTCGGAAGGAGTTGAGCCCAGCGCCATTAGTGATTTTTCACGACTGTTTGTGTCGCACTACACGGTTATTGTAAGCAAGGTCTCTCCCACGATTGGTCCTCAGACTTTATTGTCTTTTTGTGAAAGCGCATATCAGGAGTTTTTAACTTTGTGTAAACGTAGGTTAACTGTTATTGTGATTTATGTGTATTGTGGTGATGGGAAGCTTTGCAGAGATTTGTATAAAGAGCGGTAGAGTTAAGGTTCCGCGAATTTCTTGCTCTGTTCTATCTCTGTTAATGTAATTGTGTAAGTGTTGGGTGAATGGTAGTTTGCGAGACTATTCTTTCCTTTTACTGTTGTCTTGCCTTTCTGTGTCATTGTTGATGAATGGGTCCTATATGCGATTGATGTAATCCACTTGTGGTTTGATATCATCACATTTAAAGTGATTTTTGTGTTTTTTGTTTTTGAATAAATATTTAATATGACTCTTGCAGTGTATTATGATTACTCACTCCTTTAATATTACTGTTATATATAATTGCTAGCTCTAGCTGTGAAGAAAACTTAAAGAACTTGGCCTCCCACTGGGTCCCTGCCTAACAAAATATACACACACACACATATATATATATATATATATATACACACACATATATATATATATATATATATATATGTACATATATATACATACATATATATATATATATATATATACATATATATATATATATATATATGTATATATAAATACACATAAATACACGAACATATATATATATATATATATACATATATATATATATATATATATATATATATGTATATAATTTATATATATATATATATATATATACATATATATATACATATATATATATATATATATATATATATAGAAAAGGTAACGACACTGGCTCTTCCCATTATTGGAAGCTAATTCCAATGGATTCAGTTTTCAACAAGATAGAGCTCCTCTCCACTAGAGTTTATTACTCAAAGCATTTTCAAATGCAAAAGTGACTTAGCGAAGGATTGGTCGGATAGGGGCCCAAGACATTATTCTTTGTATTTGGCCTCCTAGATCTCCTGACCTTACAATTTTTTATTATTTTCTCTGGTGGTTTGTAAAAGATAAAGTCTTTGTTCAGCCATAAGACATCGAATAACAACAACGGTCAAATAAATTGATCGCGGTGTGCTTCAACACGTTTAGGAAGAATTCTCATATCTTATTGATGTTGTTCGTGCTGCGAAATGAGCATTTGTAATATATGAAATAAAAATCCTCATATCATATTGCTGTTGTTAGTGTTGCAAGGGGCAGCCATATTAAGCACTTGTAACATGTTAATTAAAAGTTAACTGTTAGTAGAATACTTGTGTTATAAGTTTTAATTTTTGCTATTTTCCCTTCATAAAATATTCAATCATGATATAGGGTCAATCTTTATATTATAAAGTATTGTGATGGTATGTCTAAATTTAATAACAACACCCACCGAAGTCAACAACGGAAGATTGTTTTCGTGTGCTCGTTTCATAAATTTGTAACTTTTCACATATATCAACAAAAATTGGGATAAATTACTCTAAGCATAAGAAAAACGTGATGTTATAAACCTTCTTTGCATACCAGAATCTACTAGAAACGTTGAATGAATAAAACTAGATATTGGTTAAAAATGTGGGTATGTGAAAGTAGCATTCTACTCTCAAACACCGAAGCGAGGATGGAAGTTCGAGGGTGGGGTAGACTACTGCAATTGTAAATCGGCGGAGAATTTATGAATTCGTTTAATTGTTTATTATATTCAACTCATGCAACACTGCAGTATTCTCAAACCTAAAATATTGCTATAGACTTATTCTAAACTTTTCCCAAAAATGAAGAATTATACACCAAAGGCCTATGATGGAAGTCCGGATAAAAAGGGTTTGCAGCAACATCAAAGGAATACTTCCAGAGTACAGCTACCTCACTGATACAACATTCCTTTTTAACTGGTGAAGGAGTGGATAGGAGTATCATCATTGTAAGAGGATCCTTGTCTTACTTGTCATTTTATTCTAATCCATAGTGTTAAATCATTCTCGATGTTAACTGAAGGTTCCTGAATCCAATAAAAGTTGCTAATGAGCCAAATGTCCTTGCCGTCTATATTTAAACTCTATAAAATTTCTATAAGCTGGGAGTTTCTAACTTCATCAAAGGGCTCTCAATAGTCACATAAAAAACATAATTTTCTACCTCGATTTCCTTCTCTGTTGACATGTATATGTTATATATTGCATTTCTGGTACCTTTCCCTTTCCCTTCTGAAAGTCCATACTGTTCTTATGCAACCTTTGATTTTATTTTACTTCTTATCCTATCTAATACTACTTGTGGTATTATTTTTTTTATACTCAGTAAGTTGATGGTCTTGTGTAAACTGCACCCTACCGCTTTTGGTTTCTTGGGGATAGGAATGAAGGTAGATCTCTACATCTCTTTTGGAATATATCCTATTATATATTTTATTCGCCATTTCTACAATTTCTCTTATCAAAAAATCCCCACTTGCCTGTAGCATTTCTATTGTTACCCTTCATGACCATGACTTTTGACTTTCTTTAACTTTTTCATTACACCTACTATTCCCTTCTCTAGTAATTCTTGACTATTCATTGGTATGTGCAACCTAGGCCTATCACTTAAATCATCCGTAAAAAGATCCTTCACGTATTTTTACTACGTTTGAGATCATCCTGTATTTCTTTCATGAATACCCCATCTTTTTTACTATTGCTAGATAGTTAAAGGATCCTTTGACTGGCCAGACAGTACTACATTGGATCCCTCTCTGCCAACACATACACTGAACAGTCTGGCCTGTTCTTTCCCCCAATGTACTCTGTCCTCATACACTTGCCAACGCTGAGATTACCAAACAATTCTTCTTTGCTCAAGGGTTAACTTCTGCAATATACTCGTTCAGGACCTACTCTCCTCTCAGTAAGGGTAGAAGAGATTCTTTAGCTATGGTAAGCAGCTCTTCTATGAGAAGGACACTCCAAAATCAAACCACTGTTCTCTAGTCTTGGGTAGTAAAATGTTCCAATGTCTTTGGGTTAGAGTTCTCTTGCTTGAGGGTAATCTGGTGCACGTTTTTTCTATCTTGTTTATCTTCTTCTTTTTAATGGAGGTTTGTATATTTTATATATAACAGATCTAATTTAGTGTTGTTAATGATCCTAAACGATTTTATTTTGATTCATATTACTTCTCTTGTATTTCATTTATATCCCAGTTTCCTTTCCTCGCTGGGCTTTTTTCCTTGCTGGAGTTCTTTGGCTTATAGCATCACGCATTTCCAACTAGGTTATAGCTTAGCTAGCAATAATAACAATTAAATAAAACTATTTTAATCACATAGCCTCTTGTTTTTCTCTTGCTTCCAATCACTGCTCTAGTTTTTTTGCATTATCTCATATATATGATTTCTTTCTAATTCATCTGTTTCTCCACACTGTTCATTGATCTACTTTTCCTTTGCTGCTTTACATTCTGGTCTAATTCGTGAGTCTAGTTCCTCATATCTTTGAGGATTTATTCCTTTATTACTTCTTTCTTCGCTCCTATTAAGTATGTCTTCGGTGACCTCATTCTGGCGTTGTCTTCTTTCCTGTTGGATACTAGTTGATATTTTAGAGTGGTTTGTAGAATTCTCCAGTTTCTGTCTAGCTCTTCCTCCTCCTCCTGTGGTGCTTTTCTAATCATTATCTCACACCTGTTTGACTGTTTTTTTTATGTCAGTAGTATGTCTGATACTATGAGTTTTGGTTGAGTGTTCTTCCTCTTACTTTGTCAGTAAATTATCTAGTTTTATTCTCAGTGTTATTGCCACCGGCACATGGTCCTTGTGACAGTCTGCTCCTAAATATGTTCTTGTGTTCATTGCAGCATTTTTTAATCTTTTGAGAATTGTAATTTAATCCATTAAATTTCTACATTTGTTTCTTGGGCTTCACCATTGTGGCGGGATGAAGTAATAACAACCCCCACACCCTTGAATCACTCTAAATGACAAATGTCTCCTCAGCACAAACTTTCCCCTTACTTTATCAACTGGACTCTTAGGCAAAAATGACACAAAAACAAAACATAACTTTCATACTATATTTCCTAAAACTAAAACGCTTAACCCAAAACAATCCACAATCACACTTAAAACTAGTTATAAACTTAAACACTAAATATCCAAAAAAACGTAATATCATTCAAATAAACCAAAGAAATAACACCTAACAAATCTTAAAATTAAATGGCATACCAACACCAAAATATGTATGTTTATATAATATTATGTTGGCACTAACTCAGTCGTTCACACAAAGCCGAACAGTCTTTTGCGGCTCACTACCACAGCTCTGTTGTTACCCGACTACACGATGTGGTAACTTGTCACAACTGCCTCCCTGATTGGAGTCGTGGTTATCATCATCATCATGAAATCATCATCGTCATCATCATCATCATGAAATCATCAATCGAAATACACAGTTCAAACAAAATCCTCTACCACAGGCAAGGTCACCAACAGTTGTGCAGTACAAAAGAGCAGTCCAAACAAAATCAGTTACAGGCCAGGTCATCAGTAATCATTTCCAAAAAGAAAACTCTCTCAAAGAAAAACAATAGTAAGTCCAGCACTCAAATCACACAACTGCTAATTACAAATTTCATAAGAAGTTGTGTATTGGTTAATTACTAAGTTGAAAATCACTACAAAATTCGAAATGAATATTATCTCAAAACCATGCCCTTTATTATACTTTTACTGATATGAAATATTGTTTTTCTCTTTGTATTATATTCGACCACAATAAATTATGATAAACTAAGTTGAAAATATATATGAATTATTATTACTTATTACCTACAGACAGTGCCCTCAACGTTACTTTTACCGATACAAAATTGTTTTTTTGTTTTCATTTTGTTATATCATCAAATGCAAAAAAGACAATAATCTTGGTTTCGTAAAATCAGGAAAAAAGTATAATTGAATGTATTATTAAATTTTCTTTTAATATCCATTATCATTTCAGTAAGTAGTAATAAAATAAAATAACAATAAGCATTTACGTAATATTATACCGTCCATAATGGAGTTGTAGATATATTTTAGGGACAATTGAGGGCTGATTCCTGAATGAGCCACCTCTAGTAAAGCAATCTGTTTATAAAAATCAGAATTTATGAAGGACTCTTTATATTAAACTGTATATTGCATTTATGATTCCATATTATCAATAAACATTAAATGACAAACTGTCACTCGAACTAAGAAGTTAACAGACAACAAACCCTGATTCAGTGCTGGGTGAATAAGAAAAAGAAAAAGGAAATAAAGTAAGAAATACAGTAGGGTACATATGAGCGTACTTTCATCAGCTCATGCAGAGAAGTCGAGTAAAAGGGTAATTGAATATCAAAGTACAGTGTCTATGGTAATACCATAGACACGTTTATGGTTGGCAAAAATGTATTTAGGAAGTTTGACCGGGTGCATCTGGCAACATTTTTGATATACATCCCAGCTCAAAATATTGAAAACTCCAGGATAGGTGGTGCTTAAAGGGCCACATGATAATTCAGTTCACTAATTCTGCGACCAAGCATCTGTGTTTGTCTACTGTATACTTCTGTCACAATATCGTGTACGTTCCCATAATGACTTGGTTTATGTTTACGTTTCTTTGCTACTGTATGTATTAGTATATTAAGGAGTTTTATTGAATACATAATGAAAGTTATAACACCACAAGAAATTAAACATTTTAAATATATTACAAAAACTAGTCAACATCATATTAGAATAACATTCAAAAGAGTAAAAGAAGAAATACCTATTGCAGGTAATAATAAAAACTTTTGAGAGGAGTCCCTCAAGTAGATTTCCGGAAATGGTCCAATTATAAACAAGATTAGGCCAAACACCGGCCTTTGGTCAAGAGTCACCATCTCCTGTGTAATTGAATGGTCTTATTGGCTTTCCTACCCTTCATGGATTATGCATCTTTTACTTTGACTAATAATTAACGGATCAGCATGTGTCTAAGAGAGGGACTTGTCATGAAAAAAAAAAAAAAATCCTACGAAACTAAAAATCCATACCATTTTCCATTCTTTCGGAGATAACCCAGAGAAAGCCATCTCCCCAATTTATTTTACCAAAACTTTATGGAAAATATTTCTTAATCTCTATTAACATTTATTTATTTCACACGTAGGTGCAAATACAGACTAGGTTCTTTGACAAAATAATCAGAAAACCTTGAAGTCGTTAACAGTAAAGGCAGATTGTACCATAGTTTAACACTTTTCCTCCCACCCATTACAGGCCTTTTATAGTTTGATCACATAAAGTAATTATATCTTGGTCCTTTTCTCTTTTCTTAAGGTTCATTTTAGTTGAGAGAGAGAGAGAGAGAGAGAGAGAGAGAGAGAGAGAGAGAGAGAGAGAGAGAGAGAGAGAGAGAGAGAGTTCTACTCTTTGCCGTTTAGTTTGAAGTTTTAACAAGATGGTGTATTTGTATATCTAGGCAATAAAAAAATGTCCGACTGAGAATTATTCATACAAAATTGTTCACAATAATCATTAAGACTTACGGACTGAGATCAGGTTTCTATTTATAGGGAAAATTCTTCTTCTTCTACTATAACAACTAAAAACAAGCACATGTTGTATGTTTAACAGCGTTGGGTATGATGGGTGGCCGCTGCGCACATCAACCGCATATTAATGTAATTAATTGTACGTAAAACAGCCCCTAATTGGATCATGCGTATGTTTAGCGTAAACACAAGTGTACGTACAAAATAATGGTTCCTGTCAAACGTACGTCTACCGCTTACGGCCGATGGTCGCCCGACAGAGCATTGTAGCTTACGGGGGTAAACTGAATCAAAATACATTAATGTGTGATCCCAGCACTATCAACCCCATTTTCGTGTGCCACCTTGGCTCCTCAGAGTACAGATGAGCAAATACGGGAACAGTACAGATTTCCTTTTTCTTTTTTTACTCTATCCAAGATTGTTAAAGTCAGTAAAACTACAGCAATGGATATTTTTTTTTTCTTTAAATTAACCGAGGATGCCTGCGGATGGTATTAGAGACTATGGGTATCTGAAGAGGGAAGCAACTAGGTCGCTATGTAAGAAGTACGTAGCGTTTATATAAATACTATAGCGAGTACGCAGGTATTATAGAATGTGTGGATACATTACAAATCTATTATTGCAGTATGAATACAGTACAGACACAATACTAACGAATCCTAGTTTGTTAACAACCCTATATAAAGGACTTTATAGATTGGTCTCAAATCCTTTACTTCCTGCTTTCCAAGCATTGAAGTCCACCAAAATGTGGCATAGGAGTGAAAAGAGAAAACTAAAAGAACTCAAGAAATTTGTCCTTCAAAGCGTGCAAATTACACAAGCCACTCACACTTGGAAAGTCTGATATGAAAAGAATAAGGCAAATCTAGAGAAACTAGACGACAGAGATTACAGTGAATACGTCAGTGGTTACTTGGGAGACGAACTTATGACCTGTAGGAGAAGCTTATACTTGTAGTGTGTCTCGTGGGATATCAACGGTATATCAACAGTTTTTAAGGTGGCCGGCCAAGGAAGAAAAACCCAAAATCGTGAACAAAATTCTCTGAGCTTTGTATGGCAATGGAGAACGTGTGTACTAAATATTTTGCCAAAATTCCTCTTACTTTCATAGTTAAAGAGTAATTAGTAAAGGTAACTCAATAAAAAAAAGGGGCTCCATACAAGAAAATGCAGTATTTCTGCTGTTATCCTAAAATTTGATAATTATCAAATTATAATATAAAAGAAATTGTGAACAATGGCATCTGTATAGCTTCTACGAGTTGCAGATAGTAAATTACACGGTGTAATTTACCGACGGGAGGAGGTGTAATTTATACCTTCGCCTGTCAGTCGTACCGCAAACCTGAGAGGAAGTACATGCCTGAGTTTGACCTCTGACATTCACTCATTTTTACATTTTTTTTTCGGGTTTTAGGCAAGAATTTTTTCATTTCAAAGACGAAAAGACAATTTCAACATCTTGCTAACATAAGGAAGAAGAAAATTCGCTCTATCAAGAGTTCAGAAGAGGGTAATTCCTTGACACGAGCAAAAGAAGCATTATATTTTGCCAAAGGATCTCTGTTTTTGAGTAGATTATGATAAATAACTTTGTGTTAGTCCACCAATATCCAGAAAGGAACTTAGGTAATTAGGATTTATTAATATTTTTATTGTGAAAATAAACAAAAAAAAAATAAAAAAAAAGAAACCTTTGATTTTTTTTTTCGATTTTGGCATGATTTTATAATTTCAAAGAGGAAAAGGAAATTTGCTCTATTAAGAGTTTAGAAGTGGGTAATATCGGTAGTACTGTATAGTATGGGATCTCAACGATCCATACAGAAATCTCAAAATACGTCAGTGGTTTACTCAGGAGAGTAATTTGTACCACTCGTGTGTCATAGGATCGTACATAGTAACGACATTTCTCCTTTTTGTATGTATTATTGATGCAACCTCCATAAAAATGACATACTTTACCTGTTAATCAGCTACGGCTATAGTTTTCTTTACATTTGACCTGACATTATTCCATTTAATTTTTTTTGTTTCAGTCCACGATACATCAATTCTTCATTGTTTTGACGACTTAATAAAAAAATTATCCTTCGTCTACAATTTACACGACATGCAAATTTGACTTTTTTGACATTCCATTGTCATTTAATTTTTTTTTTCAGTGCACGATACATCAATTCTTCATTGTTTTGACGACTTACAATAAAATTATCCTTCATCTACAATTTACACAAGACATACAACAAATTTAACTTTTGACTGGAACATTTTTTTTGATGATTAAATTCTAAAACATGACAATGTAGACACCAATTACCTGGTCAATGAATAATTGCAATCAGCAGCTTATTGTTTTCAAATTCAAAAAATTAAAAAAAAATCTATAAGTGGGTCATCTGGTAGGAGATAAGCTGGTTTTAGATGATAAATGAAGACCCAGTCTTCTTTGTCGCGAATGTTTAGTAGGAATGCTTTCGAATTGTGTCGGATCACAAGGAAAGGGCCCGTGTAAGGGGGCGTTAGCGGTGGCTTGTTAGTGTCGTTGCGTAGGAAGACGTGCGTTGCAGAGTGCAAGTCTGTCAGTATGTGATACTTCAATGGGGGCTAATAAGTCTAGCAGAATGGAGTAAATTTTCCCACGACGTGACATATGCACTGGAGATCGTCAGAGGTGGTTGCAGAATGAAAAAAAAAAAAAAATTGGCAGGGATGACCAACGGGTCACCATGCACCATTTCAGCTGCCGAGACGACCAGGGCATCTTTAGTAGTGGTCCTTAGTCCCAGAAGGACGCGGGGAAGCTAAGTAAACCAGTTGGAGTCCTTGCAGCGGGACATGAAAGCTACTTTGAGGGTGCGATAAAAAGTTCAACCATTCCATTCATTGCCGGGTTGCTGTCAGTGCGAGGGGAGAGCGAAGATACAAAGGATAATATATACAAAAAAAGAGAAATATTGTTACTATGTACAATCGTGTGACACACCAAGTGGTACAAATTTATGGTCAATAGGAGAAGCTTATACTCGAATTGTGTCTCGTGGGATCTCAATGTGATATATACAGTTTTTAGAATAGGCCAGTGGTTACTCAGGAGACCAATGTATGGCGGACAGTAGAAGCTTATACTTGAATTGTGTCTCAGAGGATCTCAACGTAACCTACATAATTTTTAAAATGAACCAATGGTTACATGTGATACCAATGTAAGGCCTGTGGGAGAAGGTTTAACTCAAATTCTGTCACGTGGGATCTCAACGTGACATATATAGTTTTTAAGATATGTCAGTGGTTATTTGGGAGACCAATGTATAGCAGGAGCTAATACTCAAATATTGTTTCTTGGAACTAAACATGATCTAAACAGTTTTTAGAATATGCCAGTGGTTACTTGGGAGACCTATGTATGGTCTGCAAAAGAAGCCTATACTCGAATTGTATGTAGTCGGAGCTCAACGTGATCTACACAGTTATTTTTTAAATATACAAGTGGATAATCGGGAGACCATGTATGGCCTATAGGATAAACTTATATTCGAATTGTGTTTAGTGGAATCTCTATATGATCTATACAGTTTTTAAAATATGCCAGTAGTTACTCAAGAGACCAATGTATGTCCTGTAAGAAAAGCTTTCACTCGAATTGTGTCTCGTGGGATCTCCAGGTTATCTACACAGTTTTTAAAATACTCCAGTAGTTAATCGGTGACCAATGTATGGCCTGTAGGAGAAGCTTACAATCGAATTGTGTCTCGTGGGATCCTAACGAGATCTATGCAGATTTTATAATTTGCTAGGGTTACTCAGGAGACCCATGTATGGCTGGCAGAAGATTATACTCGAAATGTGTCTCGTGGAGCTGAACATGATCCTACACAGTTTTTAATATACGCCAGGGGTTACTCAGGAGACCAATGTACGGCCTTTAGGAGATGCTTATACTCGAATTGTGTCTCGTGGGAGCTGAACGAGATCTACACAGTTATTAGAATAGGCCAGTGGTTACTCGGGAGAGCAATGTATGACCTGTAGGATAAACTTATACTTGAATTGTGTCTCATGGATCTCAACATACAGTTTTTGAAATATGCCAGTTGTTACTCGGGACCAATGGTATAGCCTTTAGCAGGAGCTAATACTCAAATATTGTTTCGTTAAGATGAACATGATCTAATACAGTTTTTAGAATATGCCAGTGGTTACTCGGGAGAGTCTTAAACCCGAATTGTGTCTCGTGGGATCTCAACATATTCTGCACATTTTTTCAAGATTTGACAATGGCTACTCAGGAGACCAATGTATGGCCTGTAGGAGAAACTTGTACTTGAATTGTGTCTCGTGGATCTCAACGTTACCTATACAGTTTTTAGAATAGGCCAGTGGCTATTTCGGACACCAATGTATGCCCTGTAGGAGGAACTTGTACTTGAATTGTGTCTCGTGGATCTCAACGTTACCTATACAGTTTTTAGAATAGGCCAGTGGCTATTTCGGACACCAATGTATGCCCTGTAGGAGGAACTTGTACTTGAATTGTGTCTCGTGGATCTCAACGTTACCTATACAGTTTTTAGAATAGGCCAGTGGCTATTTCGGACACCAATGTATGCCCTGTAGGAGGAACTTGTACTTGAATTGTGTCTCGTGGATCTCAACGTTACCTATACAGTTTTTAGAATAGGCCAGTGGCTATTTCGGACACCAATGTATGCCCTGTAGGAGGAACTTATACTCGAATTGTGTCTCGTGGATCTCAAAGTTACCTACACAGTTTTTAAAATAGGCCGCTGGTTACTAGGGAGGCTTATGTATGGCCTCTAGGAAAAGCATATACCCGAATTGTGTCTCGTGGGAGTTCATCATGATTTACACAGTTTTTAATATGAGAATATAAATTTATTATATTAACTATTTTTTACGCATTGTGAATGTTATGTTATATTGCATCCCTTTTGCTTTTCAATTGTTTAGTAAATATAGTCAATAAAGAGAACATTATGTTATCCAGTACACAATACATATATGTAAAATTATGCATACCGTATGTAATTATTTAGACTAGGTAGAAACAGGAAAATGTGAAAAATTAGCCATTTAAGTTTCATGGCTCCCCTTAAACCGACAATATTTTTCCTTATCATCACTTCCTCTGTTTACATTATTAAGAGATTTTATTCTTTTAAATTTCTCTTCTTCCTTTTTACATACACCTTTTTCTTAATTTTTGTGGCTCTTTTCATCATTTACTTCTTCATTGCCTTGTAATTATTTTTTCTTTATTTTTTTATTTTTATATGATATCCCTTTTCATATGATCATTCTATGCAATTCTTATTAGCTATTTTAGTTTTACATTCCTATTGAATAGGTAATACTAGAATTTTTTCTATTAATATATCTTCTTACACACTTATACTATTTTCTTTTCTTTCGTTTACATTTTTTTTTTATTTTCACTTTTCCTTTTCATATTTATTTGTTTATTTATCCATTATTTTCATAATTTGTTAAGTGTTCGAATACTTTGGGGGATATCAGAGACATCGTATGATCTGAAGGCGCCGCAAATACAGAATGATACTGGAGGATCCAGCGTGCACCTTTAAATACCCATGTCAATCCCTACTCTCTCTCTCTCTCTCTCTCTCCCTCTCTCTCTCTCTCTCTCTCTCTCTCTCTCTCTCTCTCTCTCTCTCTCTCTCTCTCTCATATCCACCAGCATGTTTTTTACTCGGTCTTCTCCTTTGGCAGAGAGTACTAATGCACGGATAGAGAATGGACTGTGAGAGATATAGCACGAAGAGAGTTGTTTAAAAAATGCCTGAAAGGGATGGCACAAAACTTAGACGAGGTTTTCCATGCAAAATTATTGTCTTAGATGAAATTCCATAGCTTTCCAATGGTCACACTACCTACGATGCTGCTTCCAGCAAACACATTTCAGGCTATAAGGGAAGCTATTTAGTCATAGAGATAATTCGATTACTTCCAGGTAATCTATGTAGCTTCTAAATATCTATAGCAGTTTTAATTTTCGCTTATAATTTTTGTTCAATTTTAATTTTGTCTACAATATAAAATACCCTACTTTTACTTATAGGCTATATATTTTCTATCTATTAAAGGAAAGTCATTGGCACAGCAAGAAGAATGCACACCAAAAATCAGCAGTTGGAGAGCCAACCAAAGAAAATAGAATAAAACATATTACGGATGATCCCAACCAGAAGGATGATGATCCTGGATTTAAAGTTGGTGCCTTTTGAAATATGCGACATATAATGCGGTGGGGCCTCAAAATATCCTCTATCGCCCACCTTTGATAATATAATAACACTTATCGTATATAAGTGAGGGACTAGGTGCCATGTAATGACCTGAACAATATAATGAAGCCAAGTAAGATTGCATAAAGCTTTGTGTTCAATTTTGATGAAAAACAGAAATCCATACACAAAATTTGACAGCATATATGTCAGAAGTGAATTTTTAAGAATTCTCACACTTCAAAACCTATAAGCCTCCTTATTCATAGTCTGATTTCTTTCATTTAAAATCTTTTGAACTCTTGGTGAACTCTATATCTAAATCTCTTAAAAGTGTTGGAGGATGCCTTTTCTTTCTTTTACATAGTTTTAAATATATATTTGTAAATTAATCTTTCCATTTGCAAATCTCATTTAAATCAATATAATTCCCTGTTGGTGTTTCTATAGAAAATTCATCCATGACTCTTTAGATGCCTCACATTTACACTTTAGTGAAAAACTAAGGGATCAATGTTACTGCTTTCATTTCCCTTGACCAAATAATCCTACATATTTGACCAATTGTAGTTCGTTAGCTGATAAATTGGGTAGTTCATATTAGGGGAACAATGGTTAAAATAACTTAGTATTAGCATTTTTTTTCAGTGTAGCGCCTGGAACTTTTCTTGGGTAAATGGAGCGTATTCATGCCTCTGTCCAAGAGAGTAGTTCCGAAAATTATTATTATTATTATTATTATTATTATTATTATTATTATTATTATTATTATTATTATTATTATTATTATTAGCCAAACTACAACCCTAGTTGGAAAAATAAAATGCTATAAGCCCAAGGGCTCAAACAGGGAAAATAACTCATTGAGGAAAGGAAAAGCGTAATAAATAAATGATGATAAAGAATTAACAATGAATTATTTCAAAAACAGTAACCGCATCAAAACAGATATGTCATATATAAATAATAAAAAGACCTATGTCAGCCTGCTTAACATAAAAACATTTGCGGTAACTTTGAACTTTTGAGCAGCTTCTTGGTGGAGAAGGCCTGACTATTAGAATTAACTGCCTGCCCAGTATATCGAACAGGATGGAACTGTCCAGGAATATCTGAATGTGAAGGTTGGTTAAAATTATGGAAAATACTATGCAACATGAATAATGAACTAATTGAAGGACGGTGCAAAGATTAATATGTAGATCAGGAATAAGAAATTTATTAGAACGTAAGTTACTGTCTAACAAATTTAGATCAGAGTCAGCATCTGAAGACCAGACAGGTGAACAATACTAGAAACAAGGTAAAATTAAAGAAATAAAACACCTCTTCAAAATAGATTGATCACCGAAAATCTAAAAACACTTTCTCAGTAAGCCAGCTTTTTGTGCAATTGAAGAAGACACAGAACTAATGTGATTCTCAAAAGTAAATTTGCTGTTAAGAATCAGACCAAAGATTTTAAGAGTCGTACAAAGTTAAAAAATATTATCAATGTTGAGATCCGGATCCTGAGGAGCCACTGTCCTTAACCTATTTATAATTATAATTTGAGTTTTGTTAGGATTCAACTTCATACCCCATTTTTGCACGATGCACTAATTTTAGCTAGATCTCTAATAAGGGATTCTGTAACGTCAGATCTACATTCAGGAGATGGAATTAATGCAAAGAGAGTAGCATCATCTGCATATGTAACAAGCTTGCTTTCTAGGCCAAACTACATGTCATGTGTATATAGTATGAAAAGTAATTGGCCAAGAACACTACCCTGTAAAACACCAGATATGACATTCATATACTATCCCAATATGTAAAAGATATTTCTATATATCCTTATCAGATTCTTTTAATGAGGTTTATAGCAAGATAATACCTCATAATATTCAGAAAATACTAGGGTGAAATCAGATAGAGATACGTTTAACAATATTATAATTATCATTAATCTTTAAAGTTACATACAACTAGAGTTCCATACAAATAAGATATAAATTACGAGAAATTACGAATGCCGATTAAATACAAAACCATATAAATATAATTATTAAATTACCAGGAACAACAAATTCAAACATGAATTAAGAACCCAACTATGAAATTACAGTTATGAAACAACCTCGTTATTACTAGTTGCCTAATACTCTTTGAAGCAAATCAGTCAAATAATTCACGTCACAATAATATGTAATAAAAGTTACGATAACAAGGACCATATAGTAAAATAATACCCAAAATATAACTGTACGAGATGCAGAATCAAAACAGAAAAACAAACATAGATATTAGTCACATTTATCACTGAATATTTGTCTCTCAATAAATTAAACAGAGAAAAGCGATGTACACTACGATTCTCTTGTAGTACCGAGGAACATCCACAAAGACTTTCTCTTGCACATTTCCATTGGAAGTTAGGGTTAGGAGAAGCAGACTTTTCCTTCACTTTTTGACTTTCTCTTAAAATGTAATACAATTTCTTCCAAGAACAAAACGGGACTCCGAGACGGGTTAGGGACACACCCGCAGCTGTCCACTGAAGCTTGAGAGAGTACCACAGATCTATTGCTTAGAAATTTAATAATAATGGTAAGAAACGACCCATTAACTCTGAATTGTTTGAGTCTGAAAACAAGGGCCTTATGATTGACACGGTCAAAGGCAGCACTAAAATCAAGGCCAATCATACGAACTTCCTGACCACAACCAAGGGATTTCTGTACAGCATTGGCCTTTACGAAAACCAAATTGCAAACTAGGGAATAGATGATTATCTTTAGCAAACATATTAATACGCTTTTCCAGAAGACGTTCAAAAACTTTAGATAATATGGGAGTTATGGAAATTGGACGGTAATCAGTTGGACTTGAGCTACCACAAATACATTTACATAGAGAAGTATGATTACCAGTTTTCCAAAAAGTGCTAAATGCTCCTCTTCTAGCTAACTTGCACAAAATAACACATAACTTTGGAGCGAGAAATCTGCTGTCTTTATAAAAAACAAAGAAAAAATACCATTTGGATTTACACCTCCATAAGCATCAAAGTCCATCAATAGAGGTTTAATTTCATGAGATCAAAAAAGTAGAGCTTGTTAGTTTAGCCACAAGAAAGCAGGAATGAGGAAGTTCGAGTTTTTTATTACTTTGTTTATTATCAAACATATCAGGAGAAAAATACAAATGTCTTCGTGTCTTTTGTTTAATCCAAGGATTGTAATTCAATTTTAGTAAAAGTTAGATAAGAAGTGTTCAGATCAACTAAAGTTAAGATTCCAGCTTTTGGCGTTTATGTTAATATAGTGTACGTAATGTTCACAGGAATGGTTTGTTCAAAAAAAGAGTAACGCTTTCTTAGCAATTGCTAATTTATAATTATCATCGTTTATATGTAAAGTAGGTCTCAATTATCCAACATTCTGTATGACGAATAGCTGTTATTTGCCACTAGATAAACATCATATTGGTTTACAAATTAACTAAAGCTGTTACGCAAGACTATGTGAGTTGTCATAAGAAAGATGCTAAAGATTGCAATGAACCGATATCTGTGTTAACCTTTTTTTTTATTTCTACGCCATGCTGGGTCTTTTTTTTTGTAGTAATTAGCCTGGTAATAAATTTCAAGTTTGCTTATTTACATGTTATGTAGTAAGGGAAGTTAGTTTAGAACAGTGCAATTAATTATACATTTTTTATTTAATGGAAACCTTTTTGAAAATTTACTGCATGAAGAGGTGCCTATCCTACATTTTTCTTAAATAACACATATACTATAGATGTTGCTTTAATGTAGCTATAAGTATATTTTGGTAATTTGTGTTCAAAGTAGATCT
>NC_090758.1:16396465-16421465 GCF_036898095.1 Palaemon carinicauda
AGCCTATTCGAAATTCTTAGTCAGAGACATTACCTTGTCAGAAAATGGCCTTTTCAGGTATGTGATTCAATATTTTTTATCACTTCTATCATTATTCACCTAATTTAAAAGTAAGAGCTCAAGTATCTATTTTAATTGAGGTAAGTTGTTTTATCAATTGTCAGAACTACTCACTCATACCACGAGGGTATGACATTTCAAAGTTCTCTCTTTTGTGGAAAAATTTTGTATTATAATTGGTACTTTTGCTGGTTCTGTACAGTTAAAATCAAAAGAACGCAGACACTCAAGGGAAATCTTTCGTCAGATGTCTCTAGTGTTCCAATGACAAAACAGATAAGGTGTTGCTCTTCTTAATACTACTTTGAAATTAATGGAGCATTTTTCTTCCTTAGTGAGTCAAAAGCAGTAAAGGGACGTCTATGATTGCAAAACCATACAAAATTTACAAATCAAGTTGCTATATTTCAATTCTTTATTACCATTTAACTTTTCAATTATCCACTGCAAATACAAAACACTCACTCAAACAAACACACACACATTATATATATACACATATATATGTATATATATATATATATATATATATATATATATATATATATATATATATATATATATATATATATACACCACACACACATACACACACACACACACACACACACATATATATATATATATATATATATATATATATATATATATATATATATATAAATCAATTACTACTTTTTCGTAGGTGGGACCAGGTAGACATTCTCCAAGGGGGGGGGGGGGGTTGTTATCCTCTTCACCACCACTTGCCCCGGCCAGTATGGCAATGGGGAAATAATGAAGCCCTTTCAGTTTTAGGGGGTGTGGAGAGAAGTTAAATGAGTATTCTTGATATAGCCTGTATGATATTGATTGATTGATTTGGGGTTTTCTGGAATCCTTACATCTGAGGATTTGATATTGTAAAATATTATTTGATAACCCTTAGAGTTCAGGCAAATATTTCTAATCGTATTCATTATTAGTTGGTTCGTAAAAGATAGCAGCAGTAGATTAAAGTAGCTCTCTTTGTTGGAAGTTTGATAAGTAACGAAATTGAGGTATCATCCCTGCACAATAGATAATAAGTGATGGATACAATAGATGCTAAGGACTTCATAACACTTTAAACACAATCTAAGTTTATAATTTCGTATAAAAAATAGTTATATTGAGGTAAATGAGGACGCTATTACACTTTAGCAAAAACTTTCAGAAATTTGTTTTATTGACAAATCATATAAAAAACAAGCTTTTTAGTCTCTGAACGACACGATTCTCCGAAATTTTGTTATGAAACTATCTACCTATTTTCCCAAAATATATTCTCCTCTAAATTGTCGGAACAATACATTTGCAGATGACATCAGCACCAAATTATTCCCCATGTTATTATCCTGACCGCAAGTTATATATAGTTAAGTAGTTGCCAGCAGCTTTATTTTGAGACATTTCACTGCCTGGAGACCAATCTGACTTCTTACCAATTCCATGCAAAATGTTCTCTCAATCTTGATTCAAATAGGCTTACCTCCGTATGATAAAGTCTCAATTTACAGTGATCAAGTGCCTGAATTAGCACAGCTATGTAGCGTTGTATGTGGGCCTTTGGACCTGGTACATTTCTCGAGGTAGATGGGCGCTTAACGAGCGAGAAATACTTTACTATCAGTGAGGCTCTAGTTCAAAGTGTTCCAGCAAGTCATCCATACCAGCTCCTCAGCCTATCGAGGTAGTAGTTAAACCATAATTTCTACAGCTGATGCAGTAAGCAGGAAAGATAAAATCCAAATATTAAAATATCTTAAAAATAAATGTTCTATTTTCCTTTTAATAACTAAATAACACAACTCAGGAGTGATACCCTAGGATTCTGTTACGATCTCAAAATCGTTACAGGCAGTTTAAATAAGTAAAATAAATGTGTAAAACTACAATCAACATTTAAAGATTGGAAATAAATATAAAAAAGAAACTCACAAAAAATCACAACACGTTTATTCACAAACTTACAAACAAAACTGATATTACTTCTTTGGTTACTTTAACTGACAAATCGAATCAATTAAAACACCAACAGAAAATAGGAAAAGTCAGTACGGTAGAAATATTTAAGGAATAGTTTTCTGCAGCTGCTGAGACAATGCTGGTACAGAGACTTCAGGCTTGGGAACGTAGCAGAAGGGCGGCTGAAGTTCAGATGAAACTGGCACGATGACTGGATTCAAAGCCGTCACAAGAAGGGACATCAGAGGTCTTCTCCCAGGAATTCGATGATACTGTTTAACTAAGGCAGGCTGCTGGCAGTGTTGCCTACTTCTCGTCACAAGCAGGAAGGGCTGGCTACTTCAATTTGTCTCTTCTTCTCGGCCATAACAGGATTTTTTTTATTCAACTACCCGATTAGGAAGATCATTCCACAATTTATTTACAGCTGGAATAAAACTTCTAGAATACTGTGTAGTATTGAGCCTCAAAATGGAGAAGGCCTGGCTATTAGAATTAACTGCCTGCCTAGTATTACGAACAGGGTAGAATTGTCCAGGGAGATCTGAATGTAAAGGAAGGTCAGAGATGAAAAATCTTATGCAACATGCAAAATAAACTAGTTGAACGACAGTGCCAAAGATAAATATCTAGATCAGGAATTAGAATTCTAATAGACCATAAGTTTCTGTCCAACAAATTAAAATGAGAATCAGCATCTGAACACCAGACCGGAGAACAATACTCAAAACAAGGTAGAAGGAAAGAATTAAAGCACTTCTTCAGAATAGATTGATCACCGAAAATCTTGTAAGATTTTCTCAGTAAGCCAATTTTTTGTACAATTGAAGAAGAGACAGACCTAATGTGTTTCTCAAAAGTAAATTTGCTGTCGAGAATCACACCTAAAATTTTAAAAGACTCATACAAATTCAAAAAAAACATTATCAATACTGAGATCCGGATGTTGAGGAGCCACCGTCCTTGACCCACTTACAGTCATACTTTTAGTTTTGTTAGGATTCAACTTCATACCCCTTAATTTGAACCATGCACTAATTCTAGCTAAATCTCTATTATTATTATTATTATTACTATTATTATTATTATTATTATTATTATTATCCAAGCTACAACCTTAGTTGGGAAAGCAAGATGCTATAAGACCAGGGGCTCCAACAGGGAAAAATAGCCCAGTGAGGAAAAGAAATAAGGAAATAAATAAATGAAGAGAACAAATCAACAATAAATCATTCTAAAATATTAACAACGTCAAAACAGATATGTCATAAACTATTAACAACATCAAAAACAAATATGTCATAAATAAACTATAAAAAGACTCATGTCCGCCTGGTCAACAAAAAAGCATTTGCTCCAACTTTGAACTTTGGAGTTCTACTGATTCAACCACCCGATTAGGAAGATCATTCCACAACTTGGTAACAGCTGGAATAAAACTTCTAGAGTACTGCGTAGTATTGAGCCTCGTGATGGAGAAGGCCTGGCTATTATAATTAACGGCCTGCCTAGTATTACGAACAGGATAGAATTGTCCAGGGAGATCTGAATGTAAAGGATGGTCAGAGTTATGGAGAATCTTATGCAACATGCATAATGAACTAATTGAACGACAGTGCCAGAGATTAATATCTAGATCAGGAATAAGAAATTTAATAGACCGTAAGTTTCTGTCCAACAATATAAGATGAGAATCAGCAGCTGAAGACCAGACAGGAGAACAATACTCAAAACAAGGTAGAATGAAAGAATTAAAACACTTCTTCAGAATAGATTGATCACCAAAAATCTTGAAAGACTTTCTCAATAAGCCTATTTTTTGTACAATTGAAGAAGGCACAGACCTTATATGTTTCTCAAAAGTAAATTTACAGTCGAGAATCACACCTATAATTTTGAAAGAGTCATACATATTTAAAGAAACATTATCAATACTGAGATCCAGATGTTGAGGAGCCACCGTCCTTGACCTACTTACAATCATACTTTGAGTTTTGTTAGGCTTCAACTTCATACCCCATAATTTGCACCATGCACTAATTCTAGCTAAATCTCTATTAAGGGATTCACCAACCCTAGATCTACATTCAGGGGATGGAATTGATGCAAAGAGAGTAGCATCATCTGCAAATGCAACAAGCTTGTTTTCTAGGCCAAACCCCATGTCATGTGTATATAGTATGAAAAGTAATGGGCCAAGAACACTACCTTGTGGAACACTGGATATCACATTCCTATAATCACTATGGTGCCCATCAACAACAACTCTTTGAGATCTATTACTTAAAAAATCAATAATAATGCTAAGAAACGACCCACCCACTCCCAACTGTTTCAGTTTGAAAACAAGGGCCTCATGATTAACACGGTCACAGGTAGCACTAAAATCAAGGCCAATCATACGAACTTCCCGACCACAATCAAGGGATTTCTGTACAGCATTGGAGATTTTGAGAAGGGCATCACATGCTCCAAGGCCTTTACGAAAACCAAATTGCAAAATAGGGAGTAGATGATTACCTTCCGCTAACCTATTAAGATGTTTAGCCAGAAGACGTTCAAAAACTTTAGATGATATGGGAGTTATGGAAATTGGGCGGTAATCAGTGGGAGTTGAGCTACCACAAACACATTTATATAGAGGAGTAACTTTACCAATTCTCCAACTAGTGCTAAAAGCTCCTCTTCTTGCTAACTTGCGCAAAATAACAGATAACTTTGGAGCTAAGAAATCTGCTGTCTTTATAAAAAACAAAGGAAAAATACCATTTGGGTCTACAACTCCATAAACATCAAGGTCCACCAACAGAGCTTTAATCTCACGAGATCGAAAAGCTAAACTAGTTAGTTTAGCCTCAGGAAAACAGGAATGAGGAAGTTAAAGTTTTTCATTAATCTGTTTACTGTCAAAAACATCAGCTAAAAGGGTTGCGATTTCCTTTGGACAGTGAGTGACTGAGCCATCAGGTTTAAGTAAAGGAGGAACTGTTGCATCTACACCAAAGAGTGCAGATTTAAGGGTAGACCACCATTTATATTCCTGAGTTGTACCAGGAAGGGTTTCTTTTATGGTTAAATTGTACTCCTTTTCAGTTGAGGCATAAACTCTCTGAGCAAAAGCTCGAAGCTGAGTATAGTTGTTCCAGGTCAAATCTGATCTGTTGCCCTTCCAAAGATGATAAGCCTCCTGTTTCTCCAAATAAGCACGTCTAAAATCATCATTGAACCACGGTTTGTCCTTCACTCGGTACCATAGCACATGAGAAGGGATACGCCTATCAATTATGTTGACTAGATTCTCATTCAAAGGGACAAGAGGGTCTACACTATTATATAATTGTGACCAATTCAAGCACAAAAGATTATGTAAAATCCCATTCCAGTCTGCTTGGGATTTCATAAAAATTTTACAAGAATATGATATATCAGGGACAGGCTGCTCAGTCTTCACTAATGAAGAAATCAAGGCATGATCAGATGTCCCGACTGGAGAACCAACCTTACTAGTTATAATGCCAGGGGAGTCAGTGTATACGAGGTCCAAGCATTTACCAGACCTGTGAGTAGCTTCATTTATGATTTGCTCACAGCCTGATTCAGAGGCAAAGTCTATAGCTCTAAAGCCATGGCGATCGGTAGGAGAGACAGAACTTAACCACTCCCTATGGTGAGCATTAAAATCACCAACAAAGACAAAAGAAGCCTTTCTATCATCTTCTTGTATCTTAGCCATAATGGTAAGAAGACAATCAAAGATAGAATCATCTATGTCTGGATTCCGGTAGATCAAACACAAATAAAAGTTGTTATGCCTGCCACAAACTTTCATTACCTGAATCTCATGACATCCACATTGATAGCAGGACTTATGAGAAGCAGGGTACTCGGTCCTAATATACACCGTCATTCCCCTGGCCCTAGGGATGGCATTACGTTTCAACATTATTGGCTTCTTAAAACCAGTTATAAGGAGCTCAGATGAGTGCCTCATATTAGAAACCAAAGTTTCTGAGCACAAAAGAATATCATACTGTCTGGACGTAACTGTAAGGTCTTGGATATTTGAATGAAGACTGCGAATATTGCAATACAGAAGACGACATTGACGAAATCTAGGACGTACTGGTCCCGGATTTGGCTCAATGTCTCCAGACAGCATAAGAATTAATAGAAATTAAAAAGAGACATCATACTTAAAAACTAGATTTACAAGAATCATAACAAAAACAATACGTACAGAATTATAAGCAAAGTGATTGATGATACCCATAGACTATAGTAAAAAGTCGGAAAAACTGGTCAACATGGAGGAGCCGATACACCATGCAAGGCTAAATACCCTCCAGGATAGCCACTTCAACTGAAGGGAGGACAGTAAGGATAGTTTTGAGAAGAAAAATAATCAGAAAAAGGAAAAGACAACCTCTTGATAAATCACCAGGCATCCATGGCCCTTCTATTAAGCCTGCACAACACACCATTTAAAAAAAAAAGAGGAAAAAAAAATAAGATAGAATAGTGTGCCTGAGAGTACCCTCAAGCAAGAGAACTCCAACCCAAGACAGTGGAAGACCATGGTACAGAGGCTATGGCACTACCCAAGACAAGAGAACAGTGGTTTAATTTTGGAGTGTCCTTCTCATAGAAAAGCTGCTTACCACAACTAAAGAGTCTCTTCTACCCATACCAAGAGGAAAGTACACTGAACAAATTACAGTACAGTAATTAACCCCTTAGGTGAAGAAGTGTTAAGTATCTCATTGTTGTCAGGTGTATGAGGAAAGACGAGAATATGTAAAGAATATGCCAAACTATTCTGTGTAAGTGTAGGCAAAGAAAAAATAAGCTGTGACCAGAGAGAGGGATCCAATGCATTACTGTCTGGTCAGTCAAAGGATCCAATACCTCTCTAGTGGTAGTATATCAACGGGCAGCTGGTGCCCTGGCCAACCTACTACCTATAAGGGATTCACCAACCCCAGATATACATTCAGGGGAAGGAATTGATGCAAATAGAGTAGCATCATCTGCATATGCAACAAGCCTGTTTTCTAGGTCAAAACACATTTCATGTGTATATTGTATGAAAAGTAATGGGCCAAAAACACTACCCTGTGGAACACTGGATATCACATTCCTATACTCACTATGGTGCTCATCAACGACAACTCTTTGAGATCTATTACTTAAAAAAACAGTAATAATGCTAAGAAACGACCCACCCACTCCCAACTGTTTCATTTTGAAAACTCGGGCCTCATGATTAACACTGTCAAAGGCAGCACTAAAATCAAAGCCAATCATATGAACTTCCTGACCACAACCAAGGGATTTCTATACAGCATTGGAGATTGTAAGAAGGGCATCACATGCTGTAAGGCCTTTACGAAAACCAAATTGCAAACTAGGGAATAGATGATTACCTTCAGCAAACCTATTAAGAGGTTTTGCCAAAAGACGTTCAAAAGCTATAGATAATATGATAGTTATGGAAATTGGGCAGTAATCAGTGGGACTTGAGCTACCACAAACACATTTACATAGAGGAGTAACTTTACCAATTCTCCAACAAGTACTAAAAGCTCTTCTTCTTGCCAACTTGCGCAAAATAATAGATAACTTTAGAGCTTAGAAATTTGCAGTCTTTATAAAAAACAAAGGCAAAATACCATTTGGGTCTACATCTCCATAAGCATCAAGGTCCATTAACAGAGCTTTAATCTCACGAGATCGAAACGCTAAACTAGGTAGTTTAGCCTCAGGAAAACAGGAATGAGGAAGTTAAAGTTTTTCATTACTCTGTTTACTGTCAAAAACATCAGCCAAAAGGGTTTCCTTTTCCTTTGTACAGTGAGTTACTGAGCCATCTGGTTTAAGTAAAGGAGGAACTGTTGCAACTACACCAAAGAGTGCAGATTTAAGGGTAGACCACCATTTACGTTCCTGAGTTGTACATAAAGGGGTTTTTTATGGTTAAATTGTACTTCTTTTCAGTTGAGGCATAAACTCTCTGAGCAAAAGCTCGAAGCTGAGTATAGTTGTTCCAAGTCAAATCTGATCTGTTACCCTTCCAAAGATGATACGCCTCCTGCTTCTACTAATAAGCACGTCTACAATCATCATTGAACCATGGCTTGTCCTTCACTCGGTACCATAGCACACGAGAAGGGATATGCCTATCAATTATGTTGACTAGATTCTCATTCAAAGGGACAACAGTATATACACTACTATATAATTGTGACCAATTCAAGCACAAAAGATCATGCAAAATCCCATTCCAGTCTGCTGGGGATTTCAGATAAATTTTACAAGAATATGATATATCAGGGACAGGCTGCTCAGTCTTCACTACTGATGAAATCAAGGCATGATCAGATGTCCTGACTGTAGAACCAACCTTACTAGTTATAACGCCAAGGGAGTTAGTGTATAATAGGTCCAATTACTAGAACTGTGAGTAGCTTTATTTATGATTTGCTCACAGCCTGATTGAGAGGCAAAGTCTAAAGCTCTTAAGCCATGGCGATCGGTAGGAGAGATAGAACTTAACCATTCCCTATGGTGAACATTAAAATCACCAACAAAGACAAAAGAAGCCTTTCTATCATCTTCTTGTATCTTAGCCATAATGGTAAGAAGACAATCGAAGATAGAATCATCCATATCTGGATTCTGGTAGATCGAACACAAATAAAATTCTGGTCCACAGGGAGGAGCCGATACACCATGCAAGGCTAAATACCCTCCAGGATAGCCACTTCAACAGAATGGAGGACAGTAAGGCCCTTCTATTAAGCCTGCCCAACACACCATTTCAAAAAAAAAAAAAAAAAAAAAAAACAAGAGGAGGAACAAAAATAGTAATAAGATAGAATAGTGTGCCCGAGTGTACCCTCAAGTAAGAGAACTCTAACCCAAAACAGTGGAAGACCATGGTACAAAGACTATAGCACTACCCAAGACTAGAGAACAATGGTTTCATTTTGGGATATCTTTCTCCCAAAAGAGCTGCTTACCATAGCTATAGAGTCTCTTCTATCCATACCAAGAGTAAAGTACACTGAACAAATCGCAGTACAGTAATTAACCCCTTAGGTGAAGAAGTGTTTAGTATCTCATTGTGGTCAGGTGTATGAGGAAAGACGAGAATATGTAAAGAATAGGCCAGCCTATTCTGTGTAAGCGTAGGCAAAGAAAAATTAATCCGTAAGCAGAGAGAGGGATCCAATGCATTATTGTCTGGCTAGTCAAAGGATCCAATACCTCTCTAGTGGTAGTATCTCAACGGGCGGCTGGCTCCCTGGCCAACCTACTACCTAGAAGTTTTATTCCAGCTGTGACCAAGTTGTAGAATTATCTCTTCAATCAGGTAATTGAATCACTAGAACTCTAAAAGTTCAAACTTTCAGCATTTTTTTTAAAATCAAACAGGGTGACATATGTCTTTTTATAGTTTGTATATGAAATATCTATTTAAATATTGGTAATGTTTTTCAAATATTTCATTTTAATTGTTCATTAATTTTTTTTTTATTTCCTTATTTCCTTCCCTCACTGGTTTTTTATTTTCCCTGTTGGAGCCCTTGGGTTTATAGCGTCCTGCTTTTCCAACTAGGGTTGTAGGTTATCTAATAATAATAATAATAATGATAATAATACCTACTGCTTCCTTGGCATGGTTCTCCTCAGATTGGTTTCTGTCCCAAGTCTTGATGTAGCTTCATCTGAAAACCCAAGTAATGCGTCCTAAAGTAGCCTTTGCGTCGTGGTGGATAGTGTGTCTTTTCGGCAGGAATCACAATTTTATGATGTCAGTGGAAGTAGAGCTCTTTCTCTAGCTTTATTTCTTAAAGTTTTTCCTTCATAAGGATATATTTTTGTAACAAAAATCACATTACACGCAGTGGTTGGTTAAAATGCGCTGGTGTAACCAATTCAAATGACTCCCAGTTTCAGAAGACTCACAAAGGTATTTAAAACTAGTTTCTAAAGTAGATTTCTATATTCAACACACTGCTGCACTACAGGTCTTAAAATGAGATTTTGGTCTGTGCAACTTCTACCTTTTTTAGATTCTGCCTGTTCATCACTCAACTTTTTATCAATCTTATTCTCTAGTCTCACTAGATTGAACATACTTTATATTTTCATGACAATTGAAGTAAGTGTGATTTTTCAGTAATTATTGCAATCAGTCAGGTCTCCTTTTTCTTTGCTATTGCCACAAACACTTCCAACTCTCATTCAATTCATTTTGCCTCTTCACACTTTATCCTAAAAAATAATCTTGTAACTATTCTTGGACTCATTTCATCTTGAGACAACATCATCTCAGCAGTTAATCTATCGTATTCAGGACTTTTCATCTCTTCAGGGTTTTGAGGATAGCTTAGACTTCAAACACTGAATTCAGTCATGGGCATATCAAGTTGTTCTTTAGCTTCAGGTGTATCTATCATACGACTCTCTACTTCTTTGAAATGACTCCTCAATCAAATGGACCTTCTTTGAAATCACTCAACCGTCTTAGGTGCCTTGAGTTGATTGTCGTAATATTCTCCAGTGGAAAGAAGAAAGTGAAAGAGTTACTGTGTGTCAAATATGTACCCTGGACATTCTGGAAACGACAGGGAAAAAAAATTGTAAATTTCAGGAGAAAGATCCAGTCTGTCATCATCCAAGAAAACTGCAACAACAATTCTGGTGAATGCATGAAATTTTAAAAGAAGTCATATCAATCCGGAAAAAAATAAGAAAATAAATAAAAGACACCAGAGAACATCTTTTAGTTTAGGTCATTGAAGGAGACAGCAACTTTCTCTTATGTTCATTGGGCTATGCCAACACCAGAGATGACCAACACCTCCTCATCAGAGGCTTAATATGTGATCATGCTGGCATCACCGATAAGTCCACATATGGTTCAATGCTTGAGGCTAAAGTCTAGGGGACCACAAATATTACACCCAAAGTGTAAGGGGAATATATATCTTTTTTTTAAATGCCAATGGAAGGCCAATAATGAAAGCGTTTCCTTGGTGCCTAAGAGGTTTATTTTTGATACTGGCAAAGTAGTACTTGATACAAAAGCTTGTTAATTTTGACTTATGGTCAAAATATATCCTGTTTTAACTGGAAAATGCAAAAAAAGAGGAAGGAAAAATTACATATAGCCTTATAGTAATTCAATACACCTTTGATAAAGATAGAGTGATTGGAATCAATTATAGGAAAAACTATTGAATTTAAAACAAATAAACAAGTTCCATTATGAAGTGAGCGTTGAAGGAATATTATCATATAAATCAATAGGCACTATGAAGTGAATGAATAAATAAATATGATTAAACTTTAAAGGACATTCAAATGTACAACCATGATCTATAATTTTACCAGTTATGGGTATAGACTTTCAGTTGTATAATCATAACAATTCCTTATATAGTCTAGGTTTTAAAATTCAAATAGAATATTTGATGTAGTTATGACATTCCTAGCCAACATATTTTGTTCATGAGGAGTTTCAAGGGGGACAAAAGCCCTTCTTGCTAAAATGGTGAAGTAAAGCCAAATAATTCAATGGTATAAATAAATTCATATGGACTTATGTACATCACGGTTATATTACAGGCATAGCTTACCCCAACACATAATCCTTTTACAGGTAGCGCCTACTCAAACATTTACAGTATAGCCTATTACAGCCATAGCTAACCCCAAACATATGTAGCTTATTACAGGCATAACCAATCCCACACATATATAGTCCATATGGAAAAGGCTAGGCTGAGCCTATTCAAATTTTCAACAGGTAGCCTACGCCAGTAGGCCAAGTTCATAATCCATTCATTGTTGTTTACCATCTTTAATGTGTTTAAATGTTAACCCTTAAATTACAACCTGAAGTATTTCCTGTTGGACTGGACATATTTTCAGTAGCCTAAAACAATGCAGGCTAGGCCTTTGAAGGCAGGGCTTGATATTCATAATTAGGGAAATTCTTAAATTTATCAATGTATAACAAGTTGTAACTTTGGTATCACTTCTTTAAGCATTCATGACAATATATGTAATAGAGTTCAATGAAAATTGAAATAATATTCCAGTCATATCTGGTTTGAAACTTCCATCGGACTTTAACGACAAAATCCCTAAATAACATTGGCTAATTCAGCTTTATCTATTATTACACCAAAACTTTCTTAAGACTATCCACTAACATTCATGGTACTTCCAAATAGCTGAATTTTATTCATTAAATTAATAATATATTATATTGTTTCACAAATGGCGTTGAAAATATGTAAACAAAACGCCAAGCGCCATTTTATAAGCATGTAAAAAAAAAAAGATTCCTAACGAATGTTAATTTCCACTCACATTATACGAATTCGAAATATAGGTGTTACAACAACAGTGATATTACCTGCAGTTAACCTCTGATGTGAACATGTTTTTGTGAGCCAAGTTCGGTGCAACTTCTACATGGCACATATAAAAGCCAAAAGAAAATATAGGTAATGAGATTGTGTATCTTATGAAAGAGTCACTGTTTCATTTCAATGTCTTTACTCTCATAAAGTTGAAATTTTGCTCCTATTTTGGACATTGAAAAATGTGAGTCATTTTAGCCTGAAATGTGAAATTAATTGCAAGTAACTCCAGAGTCACATTCATGGGGAGTCATCTGAAACGTCTCTGGAAGTTGCTTTTAGCCGATATTATCTCAAAGCAGGCGACACACACTCGACTCTAGATAGGCCACTGAATGAAAGGAGGCTCTGCTCTCGGTAGCATTGCCACAAAGTCTTCCTCCCAACAATTCTCTTAATAATTCAGAAGCAGCGTCATAATATCTTAGGCAAGCCAAGAAGTATTAAATTTTAAGTCATTGTTTCATTAGGAGATTTTCGTGTGGTTTCTTCAGATTTCACCATTGGATTATGTAAGTGATATGAAGAAATTGTAAGGCCTGTCTGTGTTAAACGATATGTTGAAAGTTCAGAAATCAAGGGTTCATGTTGTCTGTTTTAGCGTTTGTAAGTAATTTCAGAATTATTAATATGATGGTGTTGTTGTAATTTGTTGTTGTTGTTGTTGTTGTTGTTGTTGTTTTCATGTCAGAAGTGTCTTCAATGTTTTTAGAAATGGTGGTCAAGAGACAACTCTCAGTGTAAACAGGGGCCTTCCCGTTGTTAACCATTCATGTGAAGAAGATTTTATAAGTTCAAGTAATCATCATATTGGAGTTATGTAGTAAGTAATTGACGAAAAGTACTTTAAGTTTTACTTTTTAAATACACCAATATATTTATTTATATCACAATAAGGGGTGAAAGATTTTTGGGTCTTTGTGTCCACTAATCCAGGCATGGGCAACCTGCAGCCCACAAGCCCAAAGTGTTGTTGTGGAGACCCTGAGACTTTCCAGGTTACCAGAATGTGTTGGAATTGTATTTATTCATACCAGTAATCATCATTACCCTAATTAGGAAAGAGATGTGTCAGTACTATTATTAATTGTAATTCAGTTTTTGTTGTTATTGTTGTTGTTGTCGTTGTTGTTGATGATGTTGTAGATTGCCTTGCACTTTGTGAAGTATCTTAATGAACCAAAGTGCTAACTTTCTCAAGAAGCTCAAATTCTTTTGACTTCCAGATAAAACTTGGGTTTTAGAGATCAACACTGGGTCCAAAGAGGCCATTTTGTATTGATGAGACATTTTTTAATCAAAGGGAAATTTCTCAATCGGAAACATTTATCGTCTTTTACATGTATTGAATAACCAAAAGAAAAAAAAAAACATGAAATTTATCTACTCTGAGTTTATGAGGTAAAGATCAAATTACAGAGATATTGGAGAAAATACATGATTCATAAATTTAGAGATTCAATTTGGAAATTTATTAGTTTAGATCAGGAATGTATTCCTCAGAGAAGAGAATCTGATCTTACTTAGGTTATTTTGTGTTTCAAATGTCCAAGGATTTTATTCAACTACAATTGGAAATAGTTTCAGAGAGAGAGAGAGAGAGAGAGAGAGAGAGAGAGAGAGAGAGAGAGAGAGAGAGAGAGAGAGAGAGACAATTCGCACATTGCTTTCCTGAGACAAACAATGAAGTGACACTTTTCATTCTGCAAACAAATCTAAATGGTCAACACAACGTGACCATCACATGGGGACATCGTCCGTTGCAATGACGTTTCATTTCTCTGTGAAATCAACTCAGATCTGTTGAGGAGAAATAACAAGGAAACAACAAAGACAACAAAGTACCCTTACCAATTATATATCGCTTTTAAGTAATGTCCATATGATAATAAAAGAAGGTTTACATTAAACGCAGTTATTATTAGGGATGGATTTATTGAATCAAAAATAGTATATTATCAGTAAAATGTATATCTCTAAGCTGAACTTAATATTGAGCTATGTAATCAGGTGCAGAGCATTAGATGTTCATATTAATGCAAAGGGAAATACAATCCAGGTTTTTTATATGAATATAAATCAACAAAATAATATTCCCCAATAGTATAGAATATATATTAAAACTAATGCATATCGTGGTCAATGATATGCATTAAGTAACCTTTGGGATTCAAGTAATAGTATAAATACTATAAGCTATTATATGTTAACAAAAGTATTCAAGAAGGTTACAAAATATTTAGTCTATGTACCTAAATAGTATATTCTAAATATGCCGTATAAGGAAAATAGTACATTATACGGACAGTGATACGTATTAGGGGAAAATTACTGTTTTGAATGACAAAATTATAATATATGACAAAAAAAAATTTCATTAAGGCCATAAATATATTCACAGAAAAAATATATCATTCCTGATAAGCCTTAATACACACACACACACACATATATATATATATATATATATATATATATATATATATATATATATATATATATATATATATATATATATATATATATATATATATATATATATATATATATATATATATATATATATATATATATATATATATATATATATATATATATATATATATATATATATTACAGAAAGATATTCTGACAAAAAAAAAAAAAACGGTAAATGAAAATGTTCTTATTTTCTGGGAGTAGTGCAGTAATATGATAATTTTTTTAATCTATAATGATTTTCAGAATCATAAATTTCACTTGGTGAAAGAGAAAAGCTCATGATACTTTGGAGTGAGATAGCACACACAATTACCACAGCGAGTAGCATTATTTGTGTAATACTGGTCATGTGGCATAGATAGAGCTGGAAGGTTGAGGAGACCAGTGGGCAGGTCAAGATCCTCATACTGCAGGAGCTTCCCGGGGCACAGTAAACCTTGGCATTTTTTGCCTTTATTTCAACTGTGGCTAGTTATCAGGATTTAAAATTTTACTATTGTACAGTTTTCTCTCTTTGGGTCAGATTCCTGTGGGAAGAAACATGTTAGGATGAGAAGGTTGATTTTCTGAGAATGAATCAAAAGCTTATGGAATTTAGGAATGTTTTCATAGGGGTTCTAAGAGATGTTTAGGAAATATGTTTACCATGACAAGAGGAGGGCACAGCTCTCTATAATGGACTGGATGTAGGAACGACCAGGTAATAATGTGCCATGTGGAAATGAAATCACTAAGAGGATTCTAAGTTGTGATACATGATAGAACGGGACCTTTTGTTGAAAGTGTGCGTGTACAGGTGGAGGGAAAAACAGTTGGGAAAGGGGATGAAATATACATTGATGTTATGGATTAGTACCAAAGTGCATGTTATTCATTCCTTAAAATTAATAATTTTTGATTAATTAAGTTCACTATGTACTTAGGGCCACCATCTCCGTGAGGGGTACGCTTCAAGGCTTCACTAATTTTATATTCCACTTTAGGAAGGGAAACTAAGATACATGAATGTTAGACTGAAGATTAATATAAAATTTTATCAACCACAGAAATATATTTTATTACAAAGGGATGAAATAAACAAAGTAGGTATTAATTTCAAGGAAAATATACTCGTGTACTTGAAACCAAAATGGTGAGCAGCAACAGAAGCATATACTAATACAGTCGCCAATTAGGTTATGATTTGCACACCACACCCATCACATATATAATTGATTTGAGGCTCCAGTTCACGAGGACAGCTGAGATGTAAAACTATGTGGGTGGCACAAAATGACATATTACTATTCAAATGTGAATCAGCTGCTTTGCTGATATGATGCCTGAGGACTTGGCTGCGCTACGCTGTCAGAGGAGATACACTCTGTTACTACTTAATGAATTCTCACATAAATAATTTTTCATGTATTAAATGTAAACATCTGAGAGAGAGAGAGAGAGAGAGAGAGAGAGAGAGAGAGAGAGAGAGAGAGAGAGAGAGAGACTTTAAATTAAAGCAAAGAAATTAAATAAAAGAACTACGAAGAATAGAGGGAGAAACATCCTCCTTTTTAAGATGACGCAGATTCATTTAACATTCTATTCCTGGATGTTTCTCTTATTCTATTTTTTTTCTTCAAATTCTGTCATTTTTTCAAGTCTCCAGTACATAAAGGATTCAGGCATCAGGAAAGAACAAAACCCATTGAAAAGATTAAAAGATATGATAGAAAGCCCAAATAAGTTAAAACTCTTCTTCAACATAATAATTCATATGAAACCCTCTTTTTCGTCGTGATTATTATTATTATTATTATTATTATTATTATTATTATTATTATTATTATTATTAAATGCTAAGCTACAACCCTAGTTGGAAAAGCAGGATGCTATAAGCCCAGGGGCCCCAACAGGGAAAATAGCTCAGTGAGGAAAGGAAACAAGGAAAAATAAAGTATTTTAAGAATAATAACAACATTTAAATAAATATTTCCTAAATAAACAATAAAAACTTCAACAAAACAAGAGAAAGAGAAACTAGATACAACAAGTGTGCCTGAGTGTACCCTCAAGCAAGAGAACTCTAACCCAAGACAGTGGAAGGCCATGGTACAGAGGCTATAGCACTACCCAAGACTAGAGAACAATGGTTTGATTTTGGAGTGTCCTTCTCCTAGAAGAGCTGCTTACCATAGCTAAAGAGTCTCTTCTACCCTTACCAAGAGGAAAGTAGCCACTGAACAATTACATTGCCGTAGTTAACCCCTTGGGTGAAGAAGAATTGTTTAGTAATCTCAGTGTTGTCAGGTGTATGAGGACAGAGGAGAATCTGTAAGAATAGGCCAGACTATACGGTGTCTGTGTAGGCAAAGGGAAAGAACCGTTACCAGAGAGAAGGATCCAATATGGTACTGTCTGGCCAGTCAAAGGACCCCCTAACTCTCTAGCGGTAGTATATCAACGGGCGGCTGGTGCCCTGGCCAACCTACTACCTACAATGACGTTTATTATTATTATTATTATTATTGCAATGATTTTTATTATTATTATTATTATTATTATTATTATTATTATTATTATTATTATAATTATTATTATTATTATTATTATTATTATTAAAATTATTGTTGTTGTTTACTGTTATCATTATTATTAGTATTATTAATACTACTATTATTATTATTATTATTATTATTATTATTATTATTATTATTATTATTATTATTATCATTATTATTATATTCTTTGTCACCAGTGTTTTTTTTTCTTTTATTCTTTTTTTAGTTAATGCTGTGAATTTTGTATTGCTAATTGAATAATCCCTCTAATCTATTACTTAAACCATCAATCCATTTCTTGGGTCACTTCACTTATCTGCTGATCAAATGCTAAGCACCGATGACACTTACCTTAAGACGGTGACCAAACTGCTGATCAGTTGAGTTCTTTCGAGTTTCGATCAACCAAGAGGCTGCAATGATCACTCAAGCGGATTCAGGATGATTTGTTGGGAAGAAGATTTCCTCGTCTTGTTTCTCAAGGAGAGAAATATATTTGGTCCTCAGAGAAAACCAGAAGTGAACCTGCAAGTGAATAATCCCAAGGATAGAGACTTCTCACATCAGATATAAAATAGCAATTGAAGGGATGGATAATGAATAAAGGGTCGTATATTTCAACTTTCCGGTTATCTGTATGAGAGAATAATTTTCTAAAGGAAAAATATTCAGTTTTATTTCACTAATCAAAATAATAATTACATTCAAAAAGACAATTCAAAATTAAATGGATTCATCATTCTAAGTCTCATAATTCATATATGTTTACCAAGACAAAAAAAAAAGAAAGATATCAATTGTGTAATGACCAAATCTTCCAGTAACAGAACTTGTGCAGAATATTTGAGTTTTAAATAAGAGATTTTATGCAAAGAAGAGGAAGATTACTTTAGAGAAGGATAGAGTTGAAGAATGACTGATTCTGGTACTCACCACCATCGATATAATCTAAGAAGTAAAGGAATGAAGATATTGGGAGATGACCTATCTTAGTGTTGCTCCCGGATGTCAGAATCTAACTTCTAGAATGCAGATAATGTCTCTTGTTATAGCAGATTGCCTGGCTCTTCCGGCCGTGCACAGGCTCTTCTGCTGCCCAAGTACTGACCTATTAGAAGGACCTCTCCCCAGATGGCTGATGCAAGCACCATTGCAAGAAAGGGACTAGTTTTCCAAGGGAAATTTAACAAATAATTCTCCTGAAAATATATAATAAACATAAAACTAATCTTTTTTTTTCAAATATATGTGAAATGCATCTTGCTTGATGATAAAAAAAAAAAAAAAAAAATTTAGTAAAATCCATATACTGACCCTATTAGAAATAATTACTTTTAAATTATTTTCTAAATACCAAAGTTGAATGTTTGAAACCCTAAATTAATGTTTACTTTTGTGTGAAGCAGAAACAACAGAATAATTTTAGGACAAAACAGAATAAATACTTCAAGTTGCAATTATTTGTAAACTTCTGGAAATAGAGAGGAATGGAAATCTTGTTAATAATTACTTGGGTGTTCCTCTCTGCATATCTGTCTGTCTGTCGGTCTGTCTGTTTGTACTGCAGAAGTGAGACATCCAACCTCTTTCCCCCTTTTTTGCTGCTGATATAATGAACACATTAACTTTTACTTCCTCCTAAAAGAAACAGAGGAAAAATGAATATGAAATATAGTACAAGAAATTACTGGAATATAAAAAGGTTCTAACATTATTCCAATGTAGCAGATTCTCGAGAATATATTATTTATAATGAATAATAGCAATGATAACAATTATGATAATAATAATAATAATGACAATATAGAAAATGATTGCAAAAACTTTCAAAAGGAAAACAATTTTATTCTTTGCATTTATTTCTTTAAGAATAATAAGATTCCAAAGTCTTTTCCTTAAAATCATACCTCAACTTTTTATCTCTTCTTCAACGTCCGCCACAATTATATGTTCCTTCTCTTCTCACAAGAGGTTGACTCAGGGGTTTTGACTGACGCTGGTCTAACATGTCAGCTTCTCTTGAGTCCAACAGATGACGATGAAGAAAATCGTGGTGTATCTGTTATTCAATCAGCCAGTCAGTCAGTCTCCCTTTTTACCAGTACATCTGTTCTGTAAAAGGAAACAGCATCAACTACAGAGTTTAAGCGCATTGCAAAAGATAAAATCTCTGCAACAGAAATCTTGCTGTGATATAAGTTTACTCTGATCCTCAATTGTCAAACAAAATCGATCAACTAAATCAATATGATTTTGTTGTGACAAAATAGATAGATTCAATATTATATATCATTAGTTGCAGGATTCAAGTTTCACATAAGACACTTAACATGTAAGTTTATCGAAAATTATATGATTCTGATAAATATAATTTTGCATTGACCAATTACTTAATATAAAAAAATGGAAAAATAAAGGAGTTGTAGACACGAGACTATACAAAGAATAGGAAGATGATTCTAGAGAAGGACAAAGTTAAGGAACGACTCTGTCTGGTAATTACCGCCATCACTCTGAGATAGACAATGTAGACCTTTCTGGGAGCTGCACCCTGATGTCAGATCCTGGTTCCAGAATGCAGATAGTGTCTGTAAAGCCGTTAACAGAAACTTGCCACTCCCGCTCATGTGCTTGCTGGATGCAGAGTGCCCATCCTCCAAAATAAAAGCCCACCAGAGAGTCAGAGTGAATAAATCATGCACCCCTTTCTGCGAGACCTCATTTGGAGCCTCCTTCGACGATCCTGTCCTCTGAAGCCCTAGATAAGGTGTAGCTCAGGTCTTTGCGAGGAAGGAATCACTGAGGGTAGGGGGGTGGGCATGTTCGGATGACCTCTCTCTAAAGGGCTGATGCAAGCACCATTAGAGGAGACGGAGGAATTTCCGAAGAGAAGCTCCTCACTTGTTCATTTCCCTGCTGATATACTATAAATATGAAAAAATAGTTATTCTGGAAAACAAAATTATCAAATGCCTCTTGTTCAATAATCAATTGTAAATCAGGTATATAAATGCAATGCCTTAAAAATACTATGAGGAGGTTCCTTTCACGAATATTATCTATAAACAGTAATATTGTCTGGAAACCCAGAAACAATGTATACTTCTCATTGTGAAAACTAACTAATTAAAGACAAAACAGAAAAAGAACCACAATCTGCAATTACTGTAGACATTTGGTCATAATTACTCCTGTGTTCCTCCCTCCCATTCTTTCTGTCTGTCTGTTTGAGAAGAAGAGAGACACACCCGACGTATTCTACCTTTGTCTGTTTCACGCAGATATATATAAAAATACTTTTAACAGAATCAAATGTGATATTGCTTTATGCAAAAAAAAAAAAAAAAAAAAAAAAAAAAAAAAATAGGACTCGAATGTGCAAAGATTTGAAATAAGTCTAATTGTATAAATTCTTTTCGAGAAAAAAGAAATAGGACTCGAATGTGCAAAGATTTGAAATAAGTCTAATTGTATAAATTCTTTTCGAGATTATTCTATATGAATAAATGTTAACGTTACTCTTCTAATTAAATGTATTTGAAATATTACCTTGAAATACTGCTCTTTCTGCTCCTTTCATTAGGAGTAGTAACTACAAATCTTACACTTTTCATTCAATTCTTTAAAAGTAGTAACTCCTTATCATATCCATTTCGTAAAATTCATTAAGGAAAGATAACTCAAAATTCTTACCTTAAAAATCCTACGTCTTCTTATTTTTCTCTTCTCTAATGTCTTTTAGCTCTGCGTTCCTCCTTTTCTGATCAGATGTTGACTCAATGGGTCTGACAGACGCTGGTCTAACATAGCTTTTCTTTGGTTCAGTATATGACGATGAACAATCTCCTTGTGCACCAGTCAGTCAGTCACACAATCAGTCCTTTGTTCTACCAATTCATCTGATCTGCAATGGAAAATAGAATCAATATATGAAGGCATTAGAAACTTCTAGTGTTTTACAAAGGATAGAATCTCTGCAATAAATAACTAAGTGTGATGTTCCTTTACTTCGATCATTAATTGGAGAAATAAATTGATTAACTATAATGATAATATTCTTGAGCAGCAAAGCAGATCCAGTTTTATATATAAGCTCACAAAAAAAGATTTACTTCTGATAAGTTTACTTTGATGATACAAATAATCATATACAGAACAAGACATTCCACAGAGAACTCACCTGTTGGACTGGTGTTGAGATGATTTTTTACATTTTTTTATTGCCTGGTGTTGTCCCTTTGAAGGACTTCGTAAGGATATTGTCTTTGTTCACCTCCCAGAGAGAGAGAGAGAGAGAGAGAGAGAGAGAGAGAGAGAGAGAGAGAGAGAGAGAGAGAGAGAGAGAGAGAGAGACTAGTTCCTGAAGAGCTTTTTCTCTACAGACGTGAACTCTTTTAATTAAGTTTCTTGGAACTGATTCCGTCCAGAACTTTGAGGGAATATTAGGGACATATCATATGACATTATCAATGTAGATTGGTATAAATTTGATAGAAATGGAAAGTTGATGAAAACACAATTTTTTTCATTCACAGATTTATTTATGATGAGCTCCACTATTACATATTACCTACCATCACCTCAACCATCTCCGTCGAGGTCAGTAAAATAGGTTTTGTTTTCATGAATAGAGAATGTTTAGAGTGAATCTTAGCATATTCAAGTTTTGCTATATTTTCATAAGAATAAGTCATGATATAAGTTAAACACTACTTTGCTAATTGAAAATATTAATTGTATTCAAATGATAAATCAAAAGAAAAGTTCTGAAAATAGATATAAGAGAAGAGAATAAACAGTAGTATGAACATAATAAAAGTTTCTAAAAACAATAGATTTTTGTGAAAAGATATTAAATGTACCCTAACAATTGAAAATACACACACACACACACACACACACACACACACACACACACATATATATATATATATATATATATATATATATATATATATATATATATATATATATATATGTATATACTATCACATTCCACTCAAGAAATGACTTTAATGATCTGAAATTTATCTTTATAATGTAATCATTATGAAGAGTTAGTTAAACCTGAATCATTTAGTGGCAGATTACGAATTAGAATTTGGTGATTAACATCCGAGACATTTGTGTCACAACTTAAGGCTCAGATGATATTGAACTTCTTCTTCATTATAGTTGTCGCCTCAGGGATCGTCAGTCGTCCTCATTGCTCTTGGGATCATAATATATCCATCAAACTACGGAACATATATTCATCAGTCAACCTACCGAGCAAATAAGAAAACACCGTTTTGAAATAGACTTTGGTTGTGTGCAATGACTCAGCACAAAAGCTAATGAAAAATGGCGTAGGAGATGATGAGGAAATCTTTATTCTAAAGAGAAAGAAATAATAATGAAAGTGAAAGAAAGGAGGAAGATGAATATGAGGAGAATTGAAGGAATGAGGAAAGAGTTGAAGGGAACCATAACAATTGAGATTCAAACAAACTTGATCAGATATTCTAATCAAATGATAATGAGCAAAATAATAAGAATAAGTAAAGATAATAATGAGATGGAAATTGCTCTAAACATCAACACCTCTCTATCATCCACACAACGACATTCTCTGGAAATGTCTCTGATTCGATTAATAAAGATACAAAGGAATATCAAGTGATCAAATGAGGAAAAGAAAAAAAATCTATTAAGAAACAATCATACTCCAAAACCAGAAGAAAAATAGTTTTGATACTTGGCTTATAATGAATACAGATTAGTTATCTAGGCTCATCACCTGCTGAAAGGTTTAGAACGTTGGTTGAGAGAGAGAGAGAGAGAGAGAGAGAGAGAGAGAGAGAGAGAGAGATAAAAATCGTACAATACAGGTGAAGAAGTAGAGGACAAAGAAGAAACAAACTCACCATCCAACACCATATCTACATCCTGTGGATTCCTTTGCCCTAAGACGCATATGTCTAAGTAAGGCTTCATCATCTGGTCGTTCATCTTCTGGGAAACAGATGGAGTGTCTCACCCTGACTCCCTTCAAGGAGTTCATCAGTGGAGGGAGTAAGTCCTTGGGGCTCCTCCCTCTCATTGAACTCCGAGGAAAGGAGATTCTATAGATCGCTCTGTTTGGAAGAAGGAGAGGGAAGAGAAGAAAAATCGGATGAAATGAAAGGAAAGGAAAAGAAAAAGAAAGGAAATGATGTTAACCATAGGTTCAATTGTTGTTTTATTGACATCTTGGTTTGTTAAGATGAACAAGTGCCTTCAGACACACACACACATAGAAACAACTTCACGTACACATATTGCAATTAATTATTAATGATCCCAAATAGGATATGAATTGAAAATAAAAATAAAACCTTTAAGTTACATTGGAATATTTAAGTAACATTCCTTTTCTATATTAATTAATAATTAACCTTTTTTATTATGTTTTCAATATTGATGTTAATCTATATATTTCATGATCAGTTTATTAAATAGATGTGGCAAGCACACACATATATACAAACGCTCACACGCACACACATACACACACACACACACACACACACACACATATATATATATATATATATATATATGTGTACATATATATATACATAAATATATATATATACATATATATATATATATATATATATATATATATATATATATATATATATATATATATATATATATTATATATATATATATATATATATATATATATATATATATATATATATATATATATATATATATATATATATGTAATGATTAGAATAGTAATATTACATGTTTAAAACAAATGACGTAATATGTCATGTTGGTTGGAAGAGCTGGCCGTGAGATTTGCTATGGTCAACTCGAATTGTGTACAGGATGTAAGATGCTAAGTTGTCATTCTTTCTTAGTGTCAACACATTAACTCTTCGTGTGAAAGTTTGTGACGTCACCGGATGCAGGTGTCTTCCGATTCCGTCACGTGTCTAAAGTAAACCAAGCGTACGATATTTGGGATATCAGTAATTTGTTGAGTTCTTATCTAAACTTCACCAGAATTGGTCATGTGGACCAACACAGCTTCCTCCAGTGATGGAGATGTTTAACTCAGTTGTTTATATACAATAAAACTTAAAAAACCACCAAGATGTGTTCAATAAACCATCTAAATACATCTGAAAACAACTCATACTCAAATGTGTGCTTAAGACAGTAGCACACCAATATATATATATATATATATATATATATATATATATATACATATATATATATATATATATATATATATATATATATATATATATATATATATATATATATATACATAATGTTGATGATATGTTGGGAAGAGAAATAGGCCTATGAGATTTTTTCCTCCAAATCTCATGTCAATTTAAGTTTTTTTCTTATTTCCAATTAATAAGATCTAATTTTCTGTTCAGCAAATTAATAAAATAATTATATCTCTCTCTCTCTCTCTCTCTCTCTCTCTCTCTTACTTTTAAGAAATGA
>NC_090758.1:16436465-16458965 GCF_036898095.1 Palaemon carinicauda
TCCAAGCTGAGTCGATCATCTTCAGGCATTGAACGATGTCAAAATGCCGCCTCCAAAATTTACGGAGGGTGAGCTGAGTGCTTTCAGTCACTTCGAAGCATCTTCTGAACAGATGCTTCGCGTAAAGCTTCTTGAAGTTGGCAATCACTTGTTGGTCCATAGGCCGGAGGAGAGGGGTGGTGTTTGGTGACAGATAGAGAACCTTAATGAAGGAGAGTCAGGATGAATGATGTCCTCGAGGCCAGGAGGGTGAGCAGGGGCATTGTCCAGCACCAGGAGACATTTCAGAGGAAGATCGTTCTCTTCTAAATAGTTCTTGACAGCAGGACCGAAGCAGACATTTATCCACTCAATAAACTTGGTCCTCGTGACTTAGGCTTTAGCATTAGACTTCCAAAATACCGAGAGCCTCTCCTGCGGGATATTTTGTGCCTTGAAGGCACGAGGATTTTCTGAGCAGTATACCAGTAGGGGGTTAATTTTCAAGTCCCCACTGGCATTTGCACAAAATGCGAGCGTTAGTCTGTCCTTCATTGGTTTATGGCCAGGAAGCTTCCTTTCTTCAGCTGTGATATATGTACGGCGGGGCATCTTCTTCCAGAAAAGGCCAGTTTCATCACAGTTAATAACTTTCTGAGGAATGTAGCCTTCTCTAAAAATTACGTTCTCAAACTTCTTGAGGAATTCCTCTGTAGCTTTCTTGTCAGAACTGGCCGCCTCTCCATGCCTGACAACTGAGTGAATACCAGTCCTCTTCCTAAATCGATATAACAACCCATGAGAAGCCTCAAACTCTTGGGGGGCTTGCTGCGACGTTCCTTCGCTTCCGCCGTCTCTCTGGGCTTCCATGAGATCAGCAAAGATGGCGCTCGCCTTGTGCAAAATTAGCGATTGCATGAGTGTAACACCAGCTATTTACTTCTCTTTAATCCACAGAAGAAGTCTCTCCATCTCATCGTTGATTGAGGTCCTTCCACTGGCAAGGAGTGTCATGCCTTTAGAAGACTTACTAGCTTTAATGGCTTCCTTATTCCTAATAATTGTACCAATCGTAGATTGGTTACGGCCATGCGTATTAGCGAGGGTAACGATGCACATACCTTCTTCATATTTCTTTATGATCTCCAGTTTTGTTTCCATAGTTATCATCCTCTTAATTCTGCCTTTAATATCACTAGCAATCTTGGGACCCATGGCTAACGAATTAAAGTTATAATTAAGCACAAAATGCACAATAAATAGCAATATCGCAAGCACTCACACGAGATCAAGTCTTGATGAAACGCACACAAGATTCTGAAATGAACGCTCGTATGACAAAGAGAGAGAGAGGCGGCATCTGTGGGAGGATTTTCAGCCAATAGCGTATCGGCATCTTAGTGACGCCGTGACGCCGACCAATAGCAGACCAGCGTCTTAGTGACGTATGCAGTGACGTATGAGCGTGGTGGTAACCTACTGACTCGCACAGTCGTACGCATAGAAACCGCCAAATTGGAATTTCAGAATTCGATGCCGTAAGGTGGGGAAAATGTCATAACGAGGGGACGAAAAAAGATTGTATTCCACACCTTAACTTTAAAAAACATAAGCTGGGGACACCGTATGCCGGGGGTCTACTGTATATGTATATATATATATATATATACACACATATATATATATATATATATAAATATATTTATATATATATATATATATATATATCTATATCTATATGTATATATATGTAGACATATGTATATATATATATATATATGTATATATATATATATATATGTATATATATATATATATATGTGGACATACATATTTGCATATATATATATATATATAGGCTATATATCATTATACATATATTTATATATATATATATATATATATAGGCTATATATCATTATACATATATTTATATATGTAGATATATATATATATATATATATATTTATATATATATATATATATATATGTGTGTGTGTGTGTGTGTGTGTCTGTTGGTGTGAATAGCACCAGCGTATCTCTGCGTGTCGTAAGAGGCAACTAAAAGGAACGGAATGAATCGACTAGGAACCCCCTCTCCTGTATTATAATCCTGTGAGACATCAGAGAGGTGCAGCTGGGGTGAGAATTACTGCTCCTCGCACTCTAGTTTTGGGGTGTTTGAATGCGTGTGGATATAGTACAATAGAGATTTTAATGATATGTGATTGGAAGTACGCTTAGGAATAGAACGATGGATATATTGGCTTTTTGTGAGACAAAGATAAAAGAGAAAGGTGAAGTGATGTTTGGTGAAATGTCTGGTAGAGTGTCTGAGATAGAAAGGGGAAGAGCAAGAGAGGGTGTGGCTTTATTACTGAGTGTATGGATGACAGATAAAGTAGAGGAATAGAAGGAGTTATCCTCTAGGTTAATGCGGGTAAGGGTTAGGTTGGGTAGCAAATGTTGGGCTTTTGTCAGTGCGTATGGGCCAGGTTATGAGAAAAGTGAAGAAGAGCGGAATGAGTTTTGAAATGAATTAACTAGGTGTGTAGAAGGACTGGGTAGAAGGAATTATGTAGTTGTCATTGGTGACTTAAATGCTATAGTGGGCACTGGAGAGTTAGGTGTCCTTGGGAAGTATGGCGTACCAGGCGAAAATGAGTGGTGAGAGACTGGTAGATATGTGTGTTAAGCAAGAGATGGTGATAACTTGTAGCTTTAAAAAAAAAAAAAAGATAAAAACAAGTATACATGGGTAAGAGTGGCAAATGGAAGAGTGGTAGAAAGGGCTTTCATGGATTATGTGTTGATAACTAAAAGAATGTTTGGAAGATTGGAAGACATGTATGTGTTTAGCTGTATGGCTAATGGTATGTCTGATTCTTTTTTGGTGGAAGGAAAAATTAGTTGTAGCAAAAGAGGGGGAATATATTATGTGGATGTAAAAGGGAGCTAGTGAGGGTTGAAGAGCTCATAAAACCGGGGGTAAAAATTAAATATGAAGAAAGTTGAAAATGGCATATGACGAAGTGAAAGTAGGAGAAACTGGTAATTTAGAAGAGGATTGGAAGCTATTAAAAGAAAATTTTGTTGGGATTGCAAGGGATATGTGTGGCAAGAAGTTTGTTGGCAGCAGTATGAAGAAGGGCAGTGAAGGAGTGAAGGTAAAAGTGGAAGAGAAAAAGAGGGCTTTTGAAGAATGGCCGCAGAGTAATAGTGTAGAGAAGAATAAAAGATATAGAGAGAAAAATGTGGAAGTAAAGCGCAAGGTAAGTGAGGCAAAGAGGGCAGCTAACCAAAGGTCGGATCAGGGATTGGGTCATTCATATGAAGAGAATAGGAAGAAGTTTTGGAAAGAAGGGAAGAGAGTAAGGAAGGCTGGTTCAAGAATTGAAGAGAGAGTGAGAGATGTAAATGGAAGGTTGTTAAAAGGAGAAGAGGCAAGGAAAAGGTGGGCGGAGTATTTTGAAAGTTTACTGAATGTTGAGAATAATAGGGAGGCAGATATAATTGCTGTTGCAGGTGTTGAGGTGCCGGTGATGGGAGACAAGAATGAGAGAGAGATTACAAGAGAGGAAGTGAGGAGAGCACTAGATGAAATGAGAGTAGGAAAAGCATCTGGTATGGATGGTGTGAGAGCTAAGATGTTGAAGGAAGGGAGTGTGACTGTACTTGAATGTTTAGTGAGATTATTTAATATGTGTTTTGTGTTGTCAATGGTACCAGTAGACTGGGTTTGTACATGAATTGTACCACTATATAAGGGTAAGGGAGATGTGCATAAGTGTAGTAATTCAAGGGGTATTAGTTTGTTGAGTGTAGTTGGAAAAGTGTATGGTAGAGTATATATTATTAGGATTAAGGATAAAACAGAGAATGTAATTTTAGAAGTACAGGGTGGTTTTAGAAGAGGTAGGGATTGCATGAATCAGATTTTTACAGTTAGATATGCGAGAAATATTTAGCAAAAGGTAAGGATGTGTATGTTGCGTTTATGGATCTGGAAAAAGCGTATGATAGAGTTGATAGGGAAGCCATGTGGAATGTGATGATGTTATATAGAGTTAGTGGAAGGTTGTTGCAAGCAGGGAAAGGTTTCTACAAAGGTAGTAAAGCACGTGTTAGGATGGTAAATGAAGTGAGCGATTGGTCTCTGGTGAGAGTGGGACTGACACAGGTATGTGTGATGTCACCGTGGTTGTTTAACTTTTATGTTGATGGAGTGGTGAGAGAGGTGAATGCTCGAATGCTTGGACAAAGATTCAAACTAGTAGACTTGAATGACCGTGAATGGGAGGTAGATCAGTTGTTGTTCGTGTATAATACTGTACTGGTTGCTGACGCGGAAGAGAAGATTGGCCGATTAGTGACAGAATTTGGAAGGGTGTGTGAGAGAAGGAAGTTGAGAGTTAATGTGGGTAAGAGTAAGGTTATGAGATGTACGAGAAAGGAAGGTGGTGCGAGGTTGAATGTCATGTTGAATGGAGAGTTACCTGAGGAGGTGGATCAGTTTAAGTATTTGGGGTCTGTTGTTGCAGCAAATGGTGGAGTGGAAGCAGATGCACGTCAGAGAGTTAATGAAGGATGCAAAGTGCTGGGGGCAGTTAAGGGAGTAGTAAAAAATAGAGGATTGGGAATGACTAAAAAGGGAGTTCTGTATGAGAAAGTGATTGTACTAACTGTGATGTATGGATCGGAGGTGTGGGGAATGAAAGTGATGGAGAGACAGAAAGTGAATGAGTTTGAGATGAAGTGTCTAAGGAGTATGGCTGGTGTATCTCGAATAGATAGGGTTAGGAACGAAGTGGTGAAAATGAGAACGGGTATAAGAAATAAGTTAGCAGCTAGAGTAGATTTGAATGTGTTGAGGTGGTTTGGCCATGTTGAGAGAATGGAAAATAGCTGTCTGCTAAAGAAGGTGATGAATGCAAGAGTTGAATGGAGAAGTACAAGAGGGAGGCCAAGGTTTCTGTGGATGGATGGAGTGAAGGAAGCTCTGGGTGAGAGGAGGATAGATGTGAGAGAAGCAAGAGAGCGTGCTAGAAATTGGAATGAATGGCGACCGATTGTGAAACAGTTCCGGTAAGTCATGCTGCTTCATCCGGTGCCTTGGATGACCACGGAGGAAGCAACAGTAGGGGATTCAGCATTATGAAGCTTCATCTGTGGTGGATAATGTGGGAGGGTGGGCTGTGCTACCCTATCAGTACCAGCCAAACTGGGTTGAGTCTCTTGTCAGGCTGGGAGGAACATAAAAAGGAACCATCCCCTTTTTTGTTTCACTGTTTGATATCAGGTACCCTGCAAAATTGGGGGAACTGCCTTGGTATATATATATAATATATATATATATATATATATATATAAATATATATATATATATATATATACATATATATATATATATATATATATGTATATACTGTTTATATATATATATATATATATATATGAAAATATATATATATATATATATATATGAAAATATATATATATATATATATATATGTATATATATATTTATATATATATATATATATATACATATATATGTATATATATATATATATATATATAAACAGTATATACATATATATATATATATATATACATATATATATATATATATACTGTTTATATATATATATATATATATATATATTTATATATATATATATATATATAGATAGATAGATAGATATATATGTATATATGTATATATATATATATATATAAATGTATATATATATAAATATATATAAATATATATATATATATATATATATGAATATATATATATATATATAAATATATATAAATATATATATATATATATATACGTATGTATATTTATACGTATATATATATATATATATATATAAATTTACATGTATATATATTTATTTATTTATACGTATATATATATATATATATATATATATTTATGTATATATATATATATATATATATAGGCCTATATATATATATATTTATATATTTACATATATCTATATATACGTATAAATATATATATATATATATATATATGTATGTATATATCTATATATATATATACATGTATATATATATATATATTTATATATATATATATATACATATAAATATATATATATATATATATATATATATATATATAAATATATATATATATATATATATACAAGCTTACCGACCAGGGTTTGATTCCCAGCTGGACCCAAGCTCTTGTCTTTGTGTGATTTCACCTGGGGCTCTAATCCCGAGGTCGTTAAGAGAATCCAGACATTAATGTATCAAAAATAAATATGGCTTATTTGAATATGAAGAACACGTCTAAATGTGTAAAATTTATCATTAATATAATGCCAAGTAACAAACTACCAATTAGCTACTATGGTGAAGATGGGTTGATTTCAATTCTAAGTACAAAATACCTGAATTCGACAGGTATAAGTACAGAAGAATTGTCATTGACTTTTCTCTTTCTTCGTGGCCAAGTGGCTTAGTCACTGTCTATACAAGCTTGCCGACCAGGGTTCGATTCCCGGCCGGACCCAAGCTCTTGTCTTTGTGTGATTTCGCCTGGGGCTCTGATCCTGAGGTCGTTAAGAGAATCCAGACATTAATGTATCAAAAATATATGTGGCTTATTTGAATATGAAAAACATGTCTAAATGTGAAAAATTTATCATTAATTGAATGCCAAGTAACAAACTACCAATTAGCTACGATGGTGAAGATGGGTTGATTTCAATTCTAAATACAAAATACCTGAATTCGACAGGTATAAGTACAGAAGAATTTTCATTGACTTTTATCTTTCTTCGTGGCCAAGTGGCTTAGTCACTGTCTATACAAGCTTGCCGACCAGGGTTCGATTTCCGGCCGGACCCAAGCTCTTGTCTTTGTGTGATTTTGCCTGGGGCTCTGATCCCGAGGTCGTTAAGAGAATCCAGACATTAATATATCAAAAAAATATATACGGCTTATTTGGATATATATATATATATATATATGTATACATATATATATATATATATATATATGCTTATGCACACATATACTCACACACACACACATGTATATATATATGTATATATATATATATATATATGTATATATATATATATATATATATGTATATATATATATATATATATATTGATGGCTGGCTTGACCACCACACAAAAACACTAAACTTATCAAACAGTATTCACTTAAGTACCATACTAAGTCCACAAAAGGTGGAATAGTATACAAGTTCAATAAGAGTGCAAAGTCAATTCAAGGGGACAAAGAAAATACCACAAAAATATACTTAATTTTAATACACAAGTTTCAGACAGAAATAACACCTGAACCTCAACAATACAGTAATTAATGATAAACACTCACTCTTAAACTCCCTGTAAAAGAAAACAATTACACAATTAAAGAAAGGTCATCAACACAAGCATACAAAAACGGAAGAGGGTCCAGAAAGGAGGAGGCAAACGAAAAGTAAGAATATCCTAACAAATACACATTAAATATCGCTAACAAATTCCTCATACACTTCTAGGGGTCTCCTCAGAGGACAATAAACTCTCCAGCTGGAGGCTTAATCCAGGTGGCAGAAAACACGGATCCAAAACAATGGTGTTGAATGCTCCAATAATGCAGACCGCCCAGGAGTACAGGTCGTGGGCCCGGCACACAAATATAATGATCAAAATCTTTACCTTGGGGCAGAGAGGTCCCCTTGGCTTTTACTGAACCAAGGGCAGTACAATATATATAGGATAAAAAATCCTTAATGCAGAGCGAGGATATCCTGGGAAAGCTAAACAGCTTCACAACGCAGCTCTGCAATGGCGATGAATAATAGAAATCCAGCAGCAATTATCGTGCCCTTCAAGGTTGGAGGCTCAGAAACACACTGAGGCCAACTCCTCCAAGCGAAAACCTCCATACCTCGGATAATGAAGGAGAGCTGCCACGTAACCAACACAGCTTGAAAATATAAAATAGTCGTTAGCCAATGATAAACACCAAGATAGCCACCGGTGAGGAGACAAAAAGCTAATAAAGAAAAAATACAACACTTCTATACTTAACATTAAAAGTCTAAAAACTTAAATAATTCAGAAATTAATGACAACTAAGTTACACCTCACCCGACCAAAAAAAAAATTCAATTTTCTTTTTTCATAATGTACGTTAACATTTAATCACATATTGAAATAATAAAATAACCAAAAAAATAGTCAATAAACCACCTGCAAAGACATGACAAACGAAAGGAAAGAGGGTGGCAAGTACCAAGGTTTGCAGCTCACAAGGAAAACAAAATATAACAATATATAACAAATACTAACAACCTCTTAAACTTAATACTAATCACAGGAAAACTTTCCAAAACCAGAAAGGCAAAACATCACCATTCGATAAATAGATACCCCACCTAAAAATTTCCCATCACTCACACCGTTAATAAACTTAATAAAGAGTCACTGCACTAACAACCGGATTCTGTATATATAGTCCAAAGGCTATAACCTTTTCCACAATCAATACACTGTTCATTTTCAGGGATACACTTCACTCACTAGCAATAAATGTTGATCACAAAAACCACTGTCTATTTCAGTGTTATATATCACACTTATCACCATAGTGTCCAATACATACACACACACCGAACGACACAGAGAAGACCGCCACAAGACTCCCCTGCGCAAACAAACAAACAAAATCGATGAAGCGTAATTATTAGCCTGAAAATACAGAATACCAGATTAGTGCCTATCTCTTTTCTTAGCTTATTATAAACCTTATCGTACCTGACACCTCTAAACCTTAGTAGATTAACCTTAACTTAGTCTAGGGTACCACTCATACACCAGCCTGTAGCGCCTAAAAAACGGCTGTCTTGTGCTACAGACCCGTGAGCCCATGACCCATCAAATTAATCAATCATTAGAAAGTACCAGTGATCACCCTCACCTTTTAACCTTACAGATCCCATATACTATACCCAAAACATTATAGTCTTCTGTAAACAAACCATGATTAATAAATCTTAAATATACATTTGCTTCTACTTTCTACGTGCCCACTTCAACAGCACACACACCACAATTAGAACGATACAGATACTACCTTTAATAACTGCATAGCCCTCTGTCAATCAACTAATATTCAACGCTGCGAGAGAGAAAATCGGCAACAATGTTCTCTTTTCCTGGGATGTGGGAAAATTCTAAATTCCGCTCTTGCAGCATGAGACTCCACCTCATCAATCTTTGATTTTTATTCTTGTATCTGCTGATGAAGGTCAGGGGATTATGATCCGTCAAGATCTCAATAGGTGTATCTGAGGAGGAGAGATAAACCTGAAAATGGTTAATAGCAAATACTAAAGCAAGAGTCTCTTTCTCCACAGTGGAATACCTACGTTGGGCGGAGGACAATTTTTTTGAAAAGAATTCGACAGGATGAGAAACTCCCTGCTCGTCATTCTGCAACAACACCGCTCCTACACCAACGTCACTTGCATCCGTGGCAAGAGAAAAAGGAAGGTCAAAATCAGGAGCTCTTAAGACAGGGAAATTAATTAATACTCTTTTTAAATTATCAAAAGCCCTTTGTGTTTCATCAGTCCAGACAAAAGCTACCTTCTTTCTTAAGAGATTAGTCAAAGGATCGGCGATGTCAGAAAAATTTCTAACAAACCTTCGGTAGTACCCACCCAACCCAAGGAATCTTCTGACATCCCTCCTGCACTTGGGGATTAACATTTTTTCAATACATTCGATATTTGCTTGCTTAGGAGCAATTTTACCATTACCAACTTCATGACCCAAATATACGACCCTCGCCTTTGCGAATTCACTTTTCTTTAAATTAATTACTAAACCTGCTTTCTTCAAAACCTCAAACAGTGCCCTAATACGTTTTAAATGAGTTTCCCAATCATTACTATAAATAACAATATCACCAATATAAACTACACACCCCTCTAAACCATAGACTAAAGTATTCATTAACCTCTGAAAGGTGGCAGCCGCGTTCTTCATACCAAACGGCATCATTTTACATTGAAATAGTCCCTGGGGTGTTACGAAAGCGGACAGAGCCCTTGCCCGCTTCGAAAGAGGAACCTGCCAAAAACCTTTCAGCAAATCGAATTTACTAATGTACTTGGCCTTACCCATACGATCAATACAATCCTCAATTCGTGGTAATGGATAACAATCAGACTTAGACACTTCATTCAATTTACGGTAATCAAAACTTAACCTGAAATTACCGTCGGGTTTCTTTACCAATACAACAGGTGATGACCAAGGACTTTGACTAGGTTCAATTAGGTCATGTTTTAGCATATAATCAACTTCCTTCGCTACAACCTCATTTTTAAAGGGATTCAACCTGTAGGGCGCTCGTTTCACAGGAGTGGCACTACCTACGTCCACATCATGTTCAAGGACATTAGTCCTTCCCGGTACATCCGAAAATAATTCATTACAATTAAATACCAATTTCTTTAAAGACTTTTGTTCTTCATTACTTAAATGAGAAACCATACCAGAAAAATGTTTCAAAGAATTCTTATTATCTGAACGCCATTCACTTCCATTAAAACAATTATCATCAATACTTTCACCTTCTGAAAAAGAAAAAAGTTTATCGTTCTCGGAAACTACAGCATTCCCTATGGTTGCCACGGGAATGACTTTCTCCCGTTCTACATAAGCCTTCAACATATTTATGTGACAAAGCTGAAAAGGTTTCCTTCTCTCGGGAGTCTCTACTAAATAATTAACTTCGCTATTTTTTTTTCAGAATTTTCCAAGGACCTGAAAAAGATGCTTTCAATGGATTTCCAGGAATGGGTAACAAAACCAAAACTTTGTCGCCTACCGCAAAGTCACGTGCTTTAGACCTTCTGTCAAAAAAATACTTCATTCTTTTTTGGCTACACAAATAAATTTTCACCTGCAAATTTCCAAGCCTTTGTTAACTTATCACCTAGATTAGACACATAATCTAATAAATTGACCTCAGGGACGTCTCCCTCCTAGGACTCTCGAACAACATCAAGAGGACCTCGAACACAATGGCCAAACACAAGGCTGAAAGGCGAAAAACCTAAAGACTGACTTGGGACAGAACGAAAAGCGAACAACAAATAAGGTAATTCCTTATCCCATTCAGAACCATTAATCAAACAATATTTCTTTACCATCGATTTCAGGGTTTGATGAAATCTCTCCAGAGCTCCCTGACTTTCTGGATGATATGGAGAAGAGGTCACATGTTTTATATTTAACTCTGCCATTTTATCTCTGAAATACCTGCTAACAAAATTAGAACCAAAATCCGATTGAATAATTTTAGGCATCCCAAACCGGGTAAAAAAGTCAATTAGTACATCTACAATTTTAACACTTTTTATCGTACGTAGTGGTATTGCCTCGGGATATCGAGACATCCTATCCATGATAGTCAAAATATATTCATTTCCACTACGAGTCCTTGGTAATGGTCCAACAATATCAATAATGACCTCCGTGAAAGGTTCGGAAACCACTGGAATAGGACATAGAGGCGCTTTTGGAATAAGCTGATTAGGTTAACGACCTTCTGACAAACGTCACAGCTATTGACAAACTTCTTTACGTCCGCCTTCAACTTCGGCCAATAATAATTCATTAACAACTTGCCAGAAGTCTTATGAATGCCAAAATGTCCGGCCAAACCACTTTCATGCGCCAATGATATCAACTCATTCCTGTAAACAAATGGAACCATTATCTGTTTCAAAATTTCATAATCAAAGTTATCAGCCTCCATAGGCCTAGTCAACCTATATAAAATATTATTAATTATTTTAAATTTGGGACCGGTTATATCAGTCACCTCACCTGACTCAATAGGGAGATCCCGAAAATCCTTTTTCTGAGCTTTGATTAGCTCTTCAATAGTCCAATTCAGTTTGTCCTTCAAAATCCCAAGATCTACAACTACGCTATCACTATGTTCTAAACTAGTTAAATCTAGATCAATTGTTGACTCTGCAGCGTCAACAACTTTAGCACTAGAACGAGTAACTGCTGCTACTTCATTATCAGGGTTTATCAGTATGGGACAAGTATTATTTTTCAGAGCAACATCATTCCCTATCACAACATCAACATTTTTAACCGGAAATTTATCAACGATGGCCAATTTCAAATTCCCTGCAAAGGAAGGGCAGATTAAATTAAAATTTTCCATGGCATACGATTTTACCGTATCAGGAAAACCAGCCAATAACACAAATTCCCCACTTTTTGGTACAAAATTGCAAGGTAATGCCTCCCTTAATATCAAAGACTGAGCTGCACCGGTATCACGCAAAATACGCACACTTCTTTTCTCGGACGAATTGGCGAAGGAGACACTACCGAAAGACAAATATCTGTCAAAACAACCAGGTAGTCATTGATCAGCGGATGTTGTTGGGGTAGGTTCTCTCTCTCTCTTCCACACCCATCACTGGCCTAACATTAGCATTTTGTGAGTTTCTAAACGCATAACACATGCTCTTTACGTGCCCCTTCTTATTGCAAAAGAAGCACGTCAATGTTTTCAATTTCTCGGGATTATATATCTTAGGTCTATTATTCCTGTTAGGAGAAAAATTAATATTAGTATTGGCATTACCCTGATCATTACCTCTATAATTTTTTCTAGTAAACATCCCTGCATTATTATTATTATTATTATTGTTAGAATTAATATTATTGTTAGAATTATTATTCCTACCTACTTTACCCCATCCGGACTTCACCATTTTTGTTACTCCCCCTAACTCACTCTTATGAGACAAATAATACTCATCACTAGCGATGGCTACCTCCTGAATGGTCTCTAGTTTTAACTCTTCGAGGTGAACCTTCAGTTTATCCGGAACACACCTCTTGAACTCCTCCACCAACATTGACTCCTTCAATTTCTCAAAATTTACCACTTCCTTGGACTTGAACCAATCACTAGCATATTGTTCCTTCGATCTTGCGAATTCAATAAAAGTTTGCTCCCTACTTTTTTCTAAGTTCCTGAAACGTTGCCTATAGGCTTCAGGGACTAGCTCATAGGCCTTCAAGACGATAGCCTTTACACACTCATAATCTGATGACAGATCCTCCTCCAGAATTACATACACCCTCTGAGCTCTTCCAATCAATTTACTTTGTTTAAGAGTGGTCCAATACTCTTGGGGCCACTCCAACCTTGCTGCAATCCTCTCAAATGATACAAAAAACTCTGCAATATTGTCTTCCTCAAATTTAGGCACAAATTTGAGAGCCTGCGCTAAATTAATAGCAGGCGTTACTGACCTATTTGGGGAAGGGGGAGAGGAAGAAGAGGAACCTGAGTTTTTCATGGCAATCTCATGCTGCCTCTCCTTTTCTCTTTCCTCCGCCTTAAACTTTTCTATATCAAGCTCCATCTGCCTCAGAGCGATTTGCCTATCCAAAATTTCTACAGACAACAGTGCTTTATCAGGTTTCACTTGTTCCCCACCAGCCTTTACAGTTTTAACACATTCATAAATTTGCAATAGCAATACACCCTTTCTTATTGACACATCATATTCCAATTCAAAATGTTCTGCTACAATTTCCAAATCTTCCCTATTCAACTCTGCAAGCCTTTCTTGCCACCCTTCTCCGCTAAGGAGGTCTAGTACATTAACCATGATGACCACTATTATTCACACAATACTAAATCTACAAAAAAAAAAAAAAAAAAAAAAAAAAAAACACGAGGAGGTGAAAATATGCTGCCTGAAAAACAACCCCAAGAATTTACTTTGCACATACACCGGTGAATACTTAGGAACGAAAAGATCCTGTCACGGTCGCCATTTTGTGATGGCTGGCTTGACCACCACACAAAAACACTAAACTTATCAAACAGTATTCACTTAAGTACCATACTAAGTCCACAAAAGGTGGAATAGTATACAAGTTCAATAAGAGTGCAAAGTCAATTCAAGGGGACAAAGAAAATACCACAAAAATATACTTAATTTTAATACACAAGTTTCAGACAGAAATAACACCTGAACCTCAACAATACAGTAATTAATGATAAACACTCACTCTTAAACTCCCTGTAAAAGAAAACAATTACACAATTAAAGAAAGGTCATCAACACAAGCATACAAAAAGGGAAGAGGGTCCAGAAAGGAGGAGGCAAACGAAAAGTAAGAATATCCTAACAAATACACATTAAATATCCCTAACAAATTCCTCATACACTTCTAGGGGTCTCCTCAGAGGACAATAAACTCTCCAGCTGGAGGCTTAATCCAGGTGGCAGAAAACACGGATCCAAAACAATGGTGTTGAATGCTCCAATAATGCAGACCGCCCAGGAGTACAGGTCGTGGGCCCGGCACACAAATATAATGATCAAAATCTTTACCTTGGGGCAGAGAGGTCCCCTTGGCTTTTACTGAACCAAGGGCAGTACAATATATATAGGATAAAAATCCTTAATGCAGAGCGAGGATATCCTGGGAAAGCTAAACAGCATCACAACGCAGATCTGCAATGGCGATGAATAATATAAATCCAGCAGCAATTATCGTGCCCTTCAAGGTTGGAGGCTCAGAAACACACTGAAGCCAACTCCTCCAAGCGAAAACCTCCATACCTCGGATAATGAAGGAGAGCTGCCACGTAACCAACACAACTTGAAAATATAAAATAGTCGTTAGCCAATAATAAACACCAAGATAACCACCGGTGAGGAGACAAAAAGCTAATAAAGAAAAAATACAACACTTCTATACTTAACATTAAAAGTCTAAAAACTTAAATAATTCAGAAATTAATGACAACTAAGTTACTATATATATATATATATATATATATATATATATATATATATATATATATATATATATACTATATGTATACACACACACATATATATGTATATATATATATATATATATATATACATATATATATATATATATATATATATATATATATATATATATATATATATATATATATATATATATGTGTGTGTGTAATAGTTAGTTATTACTTGTTTAACCACATGACGTAATATGTCATTGTGGAAGAAGAAGCTAGCGTGAGATTTGCTGTAGTCAGATAAAATCATAACAGGATGTATTTTGCATCTCTCAGCAATGTAACATTTTTCTGAAGCATAAACACAAATGCATACCGTGAGAAAGATTGTGTCGTCACCGGATGCAGGTGTCTTCCTAGACGAATGTAAAGTTTACATATTGTGTTTAAATGCTGAGACAACTAAACATACGATATCTGTGATATCGATATTTTAGGCAGTTCTTATCTATACTTCACCTGAATTGGTCATCCGACCAAACCAGCTATATTCTTGTGATGGAGATGTTTAATACTGTTGTTTTTAGAGAATAAACCATTTTAAAGTTACCATGATTGACTTTAATTCAAGACTCAACATCTCAAACAACACATACTCAATGTGTGTTAATAACAGTAGCACACTAATATATATATATATATATATATATATATATATATTTACACATACATATATATATATATATATATATATATATATATATATATATACGATTGGTGAATTATGTAAATTCCCGAGCTCCCAAACTATCTGCTTTATATTACATAATAAGATACACAGCAGAAAACCTCCGAGCTCGGAGAATAGTGTGCAACTTGCTGAAGTATATATATATATATATATATATATATATATATATATATATATATATATATATATATATATATATATATATATATATATATGAACACTGAATATCTAAATGTCAGGTTACATTACAAACATTACACTCAATACAAAAATTCTGTGATTGCTTTACTTTTTACGGGAACTATTCTGAAACAAATATTTTATTTCGGTTCTTAGTCATTGGATACGAGCAAATCCCTGGGGTGATTATTGGTCATTGAAATAATAGATTTATTACAAAAATATAAACCCCATATAAAATAACAATACCAAACTTAATCACTCGAAATATAAATCTTAACTAGACCTTAAACTAAGACAAAATGAAACTTAAAAAATTATACAATCAATTGTTTTACTTGAAATTCATATAACAAAATATTAAATTTTGACAATTATTGAATAGTTTTACATTTTAACACTATAGTAAATAAACAATAATCACACTCACATATACGTAACTGTTACTCTTAAGTCCTTTGGACTCACACAAAGTTATTAAACGGTTAAGCAAAAACAAAGGCATTTCACATTTAACCTAATCACAAAGGGCCAGTCACAAAAATCAATTAATTTTTACAATATTACTTTACTACTCATATTCAGTTTACACTGCACTTCTTCCAACCTTAACCACAGAATTTCCAATGTTTGAACAAGCCCTATACACATTTGAGAGAGAATACGATGTACGCTTGAAAGGAAACACTATGCACTTTGCAGAGGAATTACGTAGTGGCTTGAGAGATGCTGGCGAGAGGACTAGTTTAAAACCACCGGTGATTGCACTTGTAAGAGGTGACACTCCTGAGAAAATATTTTATCCTTGCCTTTGAAATAAATGGGTTAAATTATGTAAGGAACATCCTATGTTATGATTTTAACTGGGCAAATGGGGTTATTTTGCATATTAATTTGAGAGTAACTTTAAATATAGACATTACAGGAAAACTCATGACTCTAAAGAATGTTTGGATAAGATGAAAAATAATGTCAAGATTATTCCAAACTATTACAATTGTAGAGGTGCCTCAAAAATGAAATCATTATCATACATAATGCAATATCAAGAATGAATAACGCTACTGGTAGACACGTTTCTGCTGTCAGTATTGGTTCGAATAATGTCAGGAATATGATTTATTCCGTTTCAACAAGTTGAATTAGAAGAAAATTATATTCTTTTGTGGAAACCAGGATAATAACTAGGGGGCATGGATTGATATTTTGAAAGGGAAGTAAGGTTCGACGAGTAGTCATTTTGGCGTTCAAACTTTGCTAGGTAATGCTTATTTTCCATACTTGATAAGCTGCTTATCAAGTCAAATAATTAGGGGCTCTGAGCCAGTATGACAAGCTCATTGTCAAATTGCAAACTTTAGAAGTTTGGCAAGTGTTTGTCGATTGAGGTTGAACATAGCAATGTCTATTTGATACAGTGTATAGTGATATCGTGTATAGCCATGAACGCAGATGTAGAAAAAAAATGAGGATTTGTATGTTGTTTTTATTATCAAGTTAAGTTCAAAAGAAGGTAAGACCAGGTTTACATTGTAGATGGCGTCAAATGGGATGATCTATCGTCTCTCAGAGATCGTGAAAATATCGAGATAATGGGTATTGATACTCTGTTTTGGGGTAACTTCATTTATGACAGAAGGTGCAAAAACCTAGTAGCTCACCACCTACTAATCGGAAAAGAGAGACACCTCCATCTCTCTCGCCACTTCCATAAGAAATATCAAAATTTCGACGTGAAAATAAATATGATGCTTTGTCTGTTGATGTTTCTGATCAACAAGAAGTCGATTTAAATAAATCTGAAATTCAAGTGGAGGTCTACCAACCTCATCAACAATCAGATCAAAAATACAAAAAAAATCATAAATGCTAAACCCAATCTATCAAGACCCTCTTTAATAAAACCACCTAAAAATAGTGTTAGATCAAAAACTGCTAATGGGAAGACTTCATCCAAGTAATCTACCAAATTATAAACCGTAGTTTTTCTCATCCATTTTGCAATGGAATCATCAGGGTTTAAGGGCCAAATATGAAGAACTTAAGCTTCTTATTCATGAGCATTCCCCTATAATTATTTGACTACAGGAGAGCAAACTTGATCATAATACACCTTGTCCTCGCGATTATATTAGTTATAGGACACCATATGATCACCCAAGTGTGGAAATTTGACAAATGAGAGGAAAGGATGTGACATCAGTGTTGCAGGTATTACTTCCTTGTTGGATATAGTACTAGAGTTCATGTAGTGGCCTAATGATGACCTTAAAGTGAATGTTTTTACTTTTGCTGGAAAATTGAGGAAAGAAATTGGTGGGAATGGAATGAAGAGTCTTGTCTTAAAACTTTGTCGTGGAATGTGAATATCCTTCAAAAAAGAGGAACCGATGTCCATGTCTGGGTTCTTGCTCGTGAGTTCAATGTAATCATTTTGCAAGAAACTGGTGTTAATTTATCATGTTTCCAATTAACAGGATATCAAACATTTGAACTTCAGGCAGATATTGATAAGAATAGAAGAGGTCTAACAACCTTTGTAGATAATGATATACAAGCTTTTTTATCTGTAGCTTCAGAAGTTACCAGCACTGAATGTTTATGTGTAAAATTTTGTTCAAAAGATATTATCTTTGAGATAATTTATGTGTATATCCATGATGATAAGCTGGATCTAGAGAATTTACCAAAGGATATTTTTAACGAGTTCTGTTCATTAGCGGGTGACATGATTTGGGAAGCAGTGGTAGCCGAAACTAAAATGTTTCTGTATTAAATCACATACTTAACTCCTTGGAAAAAGCCAATGCCAAAGACTATATACTGAAGGAAGATAGGAAGGCTCAAAATAGAATGTTAATACGCTAGTTGGCAACTCCAAAGTGAACACAATAGTTGATTGCTCCGATTTCAGATGGCGTTGTAGGTATACATCGTTTGTCGTCTGTTTGTTTATATTCAGAATTTGACAGTTGACTCAAACGAAATCATGGCGCCGACAGCAAAGAAGTCACACAAGTGTGTTGTGTGCCATAAACAAAAAGAAACCGATCCTCATTTGGTATTTCACAGGTTCCCTAAGGACAAAGAACGGTGAGTACAAACAGTATAATACATGCAGTATGTGCTACTAATGAGTAAGCCCCACTGATATTGGATGTAAGATTAAGGCAAGGCATACACAGTAAATCTCTTTTGTTTTTCATTTTTTGTTGGCTTGTATGCTACCTTATTTCTATTTCCAACCCCCTTTTGATTATTTTTGTGTGTGATACAATTTTGTGTTATTTTGATCCTTTTGATTGTACATTTATACATTTATTAGTTTATAATACTAAACTATACATGAGTGCATCATGCTTTTCCATTTCAATAAAAAATAAAATACAATTGTGTTTTTATACACCTAATATCTTTCCATCTTACAGTGGCCTACAAACTGTAATTAAATGTATGCCTACACATAAGCATTTGTGGCTAAGTTTAACAAATCAGATATACAGTATGTTTTAATTTATTCGAATGTGGTATTGTATAGAACATTTAAAAATGTTTGTAATATACTGTACAATACTTAAATTTGCAAGAAAATTAACTAAATCATAAGAGATATAGCTATTGAATTTCTGAAAAATAGACTGAGAAACATAATTTACAATTTAATTACCTAAAATTTAAAAATATCATGAATATATGAGTAAGATATACTGACATAGTAATGCAAATTATGAACAAATATGTCGCAAAATTTACAATCGAATTCCATCCTATATACCCGTAAGCATTACCGCTCTGAATGTTTGGCTGCTCGCTCAACAGATGGAGCCCTTTTTTTCGCATGGGAGTATCTGGCATCTTTTCATAGCACACTCATATGTGTGTTAAAAGCCTGAGCCTTCCTATCTTCCTTCTCGCTGGACCATAAGACACATCGCACAAGTTCATCACTTGGATAGCCTCCCGCGGGTGATATTTTCACTGTAATCCCCGTAGAGTTTCGCCATGTCCTTTGCCTTTCTTGGCAATTGGGCATGGTCCCTCTATGGCCTTGTACGTCATTGCAAGCGCCTTTACCAAGAGGACTGCAACTCTGACCACTGCACCAGCTACAAAACACGAAGAATTGAACTTCTAGGCATGACTGGTGTCCCTGCTGCAGAGCTTGCTGGCATCTCAGTTTTTTGTCACAACATTAGATGTAGTTGCAACTCTTGCAATGTCACATCTTCATACATCCGCCAGTACTTTCAACCCGATCCAGCTGCTTTGGAGGAGACTACTCCCCCTCCCAAACGGAAGAAGAACCCTGTCCAACCTTCAACAGCTCCCATTAAACCCTCATCATCCCCTCTCAGGACACCAAGGACTGAGAACCTGGCCTCGCCCTTGTCTGTCCCCTCTCTACCTTCACAGACAGCATCTGTTGCAGCCCGCACTCCTTCTCCAGCACCTGTGTCCTCCACTGCCATGGAGGTAGAGCCTCAGGGGGCACACACCTTGGACTGCAACTGTGTCTCCTGCCTTCAAGATCTTCTACAGGAAGCCACTGCCATCGCTGCCAGCTCCTCACCTTCCCAGCAAGAACCCAAGAGACCTCTCCCGAAGTTTAGGCTCTCCAACAGCTCCACTTCTTATGCAGCAGTTACTGCCATGGCTGCAAAGCCTGGCATTAAGCTCTCAGCTAGACCAAACCGAAAGGGTGATTTAATTATCATTCCCAAGGACTTGGATACCGTCAAACACCTACAAGAAGAACCAGACCTTACCCTGCTAGACCCTGCCTTAATTAGAAGAAAGGCAATCATATCAAGATTTCCAACTACCATGCCAATCTCCATCGTTACTTCCTGCAGCAATGTAGAGAAGGCTGACCGCTGCAAAAACCGTGACAACGTCCCTGTCAGGAGGCTTCTAGCCACCTTCATAGGTCCTGTGCCTTCATCACTTGACCTGGGAGTCTGGGGGACATATCCAATTCAAGACTATACCCCTGAGCCTCTTCGCTGCTACCACTGCCAACGCTACGGCCATCACAAGGAGGACTGCCAAGGCCCTGCTTTCTGTGGTGTCTGTAGTCAACGTCACAACACTGAGATTTGTATACAGGCCCACAAGAATGGACAAGAAACTAGCCCTAAGTGCCGCAACTGCTCTAGACCTCACCATGCCTGGAACAAGCGCTGCCCTGAACGCCTAAGGAGAATTGCTGCAATGAAGGGCACTAATCCTCTTAAAAACAACATGCCAACTTCGTTGCCAAAACCCAAGAACCAGCTAATTCTTTGCCAGAAAAGTCAACGCCGGCCTACCACTGTTCCTGCTCCTGCAACTGCAAAGCAAAACAAGACACCGAAACTTTCTGTACCTCCACCTGCAACCCAACTACAAGCATTATCAACTCCTCATCTTGCAACTCCTCCTCCTCAACCTACATCCTTGGCTCAACAAATTGAGTCCCTCACCTTGACTGACCTCATTCCCATTGCTATCCAGATCCTTACCAGAGTCCTGTCCTTAACCTCGACCTCGACTCCCACTTTCCTGCAACTCCTGCAACCATTCATCAATCCAGCTCCAGAGCAGGGATAAGCTTCTTGCTTACACCTCCTTTTTTCTCTGACTGCAGATAAAAACTTCTCTCCTCTCACAGTCTCTCCTACTTCCTGGGACTTGCTACTATCAAAACTATTTCTCTAACTAAAAACCTTTCATTTCGTGAACCTAAAAAGTAGTCTCCCTTTCGGGTTACTTGCCATCCCTTTCCATGTCATGTCAACTCCTCTTCTAAATCCCTCATCCTATATTCCTTTATACCACACTCTATTCAAAGTCCAACCTTCCTCCTAATAATAACAATTTTTTACTCCTCGGAGTTCTCTTTACAGTATCAATTCTCCTACGGGCTGTCTAGGACAAGAGCCCGTGTCATGCTACAAGGCATGGCAATCTTAAAGAAGAAGTATCTTCCTTCAGTATATAGTCTTTGGCCAATGCCTTGGGGAATGGTGTACCAACCCACTTAAGAGGTGGCAGGATTGATTCTGCTCTACTTTTTAACATGTTTGAGAGTATAGCTGATACATTGATTGTTGGTGAGCTTGTTGGTGATAACATTGCTATTGAAGTATCTTTAAGCATAAACATGATGTTTATTGGTATAAAATGGTAAAAGTATAATTGGTGAGTGGTACATAAACTTCTTAGAGGTTAGTGGTCATCAAAATGATGAAACTATATCCATTGAGGATTTGCTCACCGTCATTGATACTGCTATAAAAAGGGCTTCAAAAGAGTCTGAATAATTGAATGACAAAACAGTTTGGGGTTGGAATAAATTACTTCGTAAAGCTATAAGGATTTGGAGAAAGAATCCAAATGATAATCGGAGTAGAGAAACCATGATGCAGATGGAAGAGAGACAGCAGAGGTAAAGAGTAAAGTTACATGGAAGTATTGGAATAGTTTCTAAGAAGAAAATCTCTTTTACTAAAGAAGTTGGGTCTGTTTGGAATTTAGTCAATATGGTGAGAAAGAACGGCGAGGAAATGGTTGCTCATCAGGATCCGTATGAAAAGGCCAATGTTTGGATTAGGGAATGGTCTGACGCGGGAAGTTCAGCCCTACTCACGTAACAGGCGGTAAAAACGAAGACAGCTCGTGGTGTTACGAAAGATAAGCAATTGTGAAAGAAAAATTAAAAAGGGTATTTTTTTTTTTTTTTTGTA